>NC_056734.1:536474303-536621803 GCF_019279795.1 Protopterus annectens
CAGAGAAGGACTGCATGCTACAGTCATGAGCTCAGGCATAAGGCAGTGTAGGAGTACATGCTGCAGTCATGAGTTCAGGAAGAAGACAGTGAATCAGTACGTGGTACAGTCATGAGCTCAGGAAGAAGTCAGTGAAAGTGTTCATGCTGCAGTTATGAGCTCAATAAGAAGACAGTAAAGCAGTGCATGCTGCAGTCACGAGCTCAGGAAGAAGACAGTGAAGCAGTGCATGCTGCAGTCATGAGCTCAGGAAGAAGACAGTGAAGCAGTGCCTGTTGCAGTCATGAGCTCAGGAAGAAGACAGTGAAGCAATGCATGATGCAGTCATGAGCTCAGGAAGAAGACAGTGAAGCAGTGCATGCTGCAGTCCTGAGCTGAGGAAGAAGACAGTGAAGCAGAGCGTGTTGCAGTAATGAGCTCAAGAAGAAGACAGTGAAGCAGTGAGTGCTGCAGTCATGAGCTCAGGAAGAAAACAGTGAAGCAATGCATGTTGCAGTCATGAGCTGAGGAAGAAGACAGTAAAGCAGTGCATGCTACAGTTATGAGCTCAAAAGAAGACAGTGAAGCAGTGTGTGCTGCAATCATGAGCTCAGGAAGAATACAGTGAGGCAATGTGGCCTACAGTCATGAGCTCAGGAAGAAGACAGTGAAGCAGTGCATGATGCAGTCATGAGCTCTATAAAAAGACAAGTAAAATAGTGCAAACTGCAGTCATAAGCTCATAAAGAAGAGAGTGAAGCAGTGTGTGCTGCAGTCATGAGTTGAGGAAGAAAACAGTGAAGCAGAGTGTGTTGCAGTCATGAGCTCTGGAAGAAGACAGTGAAGCAGTGCATGATGCAGTGATAAGCTCAGGAAGAAGACAGTGAAGCAGTGAGTGCTGCAGTCATGAGATCAATAAGAAGACAGTAAAGCAGTGCATGCTGCAGTCATGAGCTCAGGAAGAAGACAGTGAAGCAGTGTGTGCTACAGTCATGAGCTCAGGAAGAAGACAGTAAAGCAGTGCATGCTGCAGTCATGACCTCAGTAAGAAGGCAGTGAAGCAGTGCATGCTGCAGTCATGAGCTGAGGAAGTAAACAGTGAAGCAGTGTATTCTGCAGTGATAAGCTCAGGTGGAAGACAGTGAAGCAGTGAGTGCTGCAGTCATGAGCTGAAGAAGAAAAAAACAGGGGAGGAGTGTGTGATACACACATGAACTCTGGAAGAAGACAGTGAAGGAGTGTGTGCTACAGTCATGAGCTCAGGATAAAGACAGTGAAGCAGTGCATTCTGCAGTCATGAGCTCAATAAAAAAGACAGTGAAGCAGTGTGTACTGCAGTTATGAGCTCAATAAAAAGACAGTGAAGCAGTGCGTACAGTTGTTATGAGCTCAATAAAAAGACAGGGAAGCAGTGCATGCTGCAGTCATGAGCTCAGAAAGAAGACAGTGAAGCAGTGCATGCTGCAGTCATGAGCTCAGAAGACAGTGAAGCAGTGAGTGCTGCAGTCATGAGCTCAAGAAGAAGACACTGAAGGACTGTGTGCTACAGTCATCAGCTCAGTAAGTAGATAGTGAAGCAATGTGTGCTGCAGCATGAGCTCAGGAAGAAGACAGTGAAGCAGTGCTTGCTGCAATCATGAGCTCAATAAAAAGACAGTGAAGCAGTACGTACTGCGGTCATGAGCTCAATAAAAATATAGTGAAGCAGTGCTTGCTGCAGTCATGAGCTTAGACTTAAGGTAGTGAAGCAGTGTGTGCTGCAGTCATGAGCTCAGAAAGAAGACAGTGAAGGAGTGTGTGCTGCAGTCATGAGCTCAGGAAGAAGACAGTGAAGCAGTGCATGCTGCAGTCATGAGCTCAATAAAAGGACAGTGAAGCATTACGTACTGTAGTCATGAGCTCAATAAAAATATAGTGAAGTGGTGCTTGCTGCAGTCATGAGCTTAGGCATAAGGCAGTGAAGCAGTGCATGCTGCAGTCATGAGCTCAGGAAGAAGACAGTGAAGCAGAGCATGCTGAAGTCATGAGCTCAGGAAGAAGACAGTGAAGCAGTGTATGCTACAGTCTTGAGCTGAGGAAGAAGACAGTGAAGCAGTACATGCTGCAGTCATGAGCTCAGGAAGAAGACAGTGAATTAGTGCGTGCTGCAGTCATGAGTTGAGGAATAAGACAGTGAAGCAGTGCGTGCTGCAGTCATGCACTCAGGAAAAAGACAGTGAAGCAGTGTGTGCTGCAGTCATGAGCTCAGGAAGAAAACAGTGAAGCAGTATGCGCTGCAGTCATGAGCTCAGGAAGAAAAAAGTGAAGCAGTGTGTGCGCAGTCATAAGCTCAGGAAGAAAAGAGTGAAGCAGTGTGTGTTGCAGTCATGAACTCAGGAATAAGACAGTGAAGCAGGGTGTGCTGGAGTCAGGAGCTCACTAAGAAGACAATGAAGTGGTGCATGCTGCAGTCATGAGCTCAGGAAGAATACAGTGAAGCAGTGCATGCTGTAGTCATGAGCTCAAGAAGAAGACAGTAAAGGAGTGTGTGCTACAGTCGTTAGCTCAGGAAGTAGACAGTGAAGGGTGTGTGCTGCAGTCTAGAGCTCAGGAAGAAAACAGTGAAGCAGTATTTGCTGTAGTCATGAGCTCAATAAAAAGTCAGTGAAGCAGTGCATACTGCAGCCATGAGCTCAATCAAAAGACTGTGAAGCAGTGCATGCTGCAGACATGAGCTCAGGAAGAACACAGTGAAGCATTGCATGCTGCAGTCATGAGCTCAGGAAGAAGACAGTGAAGCAGTGCATACTGCAGTCATGAGCTCAATAAAAAGACAGTGAAGCAGTGCGTACTGCAGTTATGAGCTCAACAAAAAGACAGTGAAGCAGTGTGTGCTGCAGTCATGAGCTCAGGAATGAAACAGTGAAGCAGTGAGTTCTGCAGTCATGAGCTCAGGAAGAAGATAGTGAAACAGTGTGTGCTACAGTCATGAGCTCAGGAAGAAGACAGTGAAGCAATATGTGCTGCAGTCATGAGCTCAGGAAGAAGACAGTGAAGCAGTGTGTGCTGGAGTCATGAGCTCAGTAAGAAGACATTGAAGCAGTGTGTGCTGAAGTCATGAGCTCAGGACGAAGACAGTGAAGCAGTGCATGCTGCAGTCATGAGCTCAGGAAGAAGACATTGAAGCAGTGCATGCTGCAGTCATAAGCTGAAAGAGTTAAACAATGAAGAAGCAATTTCTGCCATAAAACATCTGAACCTATATATATATTGGTATAAGACACAGTGAGCAAACAGACGTGACAAAATCAAGCACTGAGCAACCATGACAGTGAAAATGCAACCCAAGTACTTCAGGACTGAGCAGATAAAAGGAAACCATCTTGAATAAAACATTAAACAAAATGTTATTAATTTTACATGTGATAATTTTTCACAATTAGCCATATCTCTCAGGGTTAACTACGTATTTACTCTTTTACATTTTAAATATATGTTGGCTAATACGAATCATCATAAATTATATCAACTGCCTAGTATAACTCAAAAATTATGGAATGACTTACCACATAAACAATAACATCAAAAAACACACCAAAAGCTTGGTATGCTCTACAGGTACCAACACTTTCTTAGCCTCTCTACTAGACAAACCCTTGCAACTACCTTTTTATTACCCTCTCTCCGTTATGGTGCCCCTCTCCTCACTAATATCTGAAATTCTACAAAATCCAAACTTACTATGTGTTACAACAGAATAGCAAAATTTGCCACCAATGCCACATTCTCATCCCACCACTGTAAGTCACTGAAACAATTAGGGTGGCTGGAACAACCCCACCATCTCTCATTCACCCAACTAACTACTGTGCACAAAATCTACAGACCCACAGACTGTCCTGCTCTCTCAACTCTATTTGCCAAATACCATTCCAGCAGGCATCTAAGATCTGAAAATTATCTGCTTCTAAAAGTAGATAATCCCACCTTACCATCTGGTCAACTCCTCTATGCCTTCACTGTCGCCAAACTATGGAACTCACTTCCGCCTTCTATAAGAAACACAGACAGCACCACCACCTTCAAAATCATCTCAACTCTTCCTGGCTATGTTCCTGCTCTATAACCTAACCTCTTCACTCTCCTTATATGATTACTAAACTCCTATGTCTTTTGCTACTAGTGACTGATATTTTCTCCATATTTATTTTTATCTTCACTTGTTGATACTGGTACAATAATACTGATCTCTGTTTATACCACTCTTGAATTCATTGAATTCTGCTTTAATGTATATTTTCTGTATATATTGCTGTAGTCAAACAAACTAGATTCCTGATTTTATGTATATATTCTGTATATGTTACTATATTTACTATCTGTAACACTGTTTCTGCTTCTGTACTAATTAATGTTTATATTTTTTCTGTATCTCATTGGAGCTTTTCTCCATGGGCCTCCACTGAAAATGGGCTCCTTTAGGCACAGTGGACTTATCCTGGTAAACAAATGCAATAAATAAATAAATAGATGATGAGAATAAGCATCCTTTATATATGCCTTATTACTGCTGAATCTTTTCAGACTATTTGTTACAAAATAACTATTTTTAGCCATGCAACCAAAACTAGAAGCCTTGGAAATGAAAGCAGTAGAAATATGAATTAAAATGCATATGTGTGCTGATGATGTGATAATTATCACATTAGATTGGCTAAGAATACAAGAAATACTGAAAAATGAACCCTGCTTTTAAATGACATCATAGACTATGATACAAGTTTAACAAAACTAAAGTAACACAGCTCATGTTTCATTTCTATATCATGAATGATGGTTCAGTATTATCCCCCACACTACTGCTTTTAATTGTTAAGCAGTCACCTGTATAAAACATGACATTTAATTATTGAAAGGTTAACTCTACAAAAACATGACAGTACTCTGAATTACATCGTAAAGGCTCATTTCTCATTGTTCGGAAGAAAAAAGTATCAGCTGATATCATATATTTGCTTGCTTTTTCACATCTTCCTCTTAAAAAGAAGTGGACACATTACACCAGTTACAAAGCTGATATATGCACAGTGTAGTATGTCAGCATTTTTCATTGGGGATTCTATGTAGAGGTACATTTTATTAATGGTGGTTTTCATTTGCAGATTCTACTTCATAAAAGACTGTTGCAATCTTACAAAGCAGGTTTTGTGCGTACACACACGCGCACACACACACACACACACACACACACACACACACACACACACACACACACACACACACACACATCTAGGTGTGAATGTGACTGTATTATCTCCAATGGTCTCTATAAAAAAAAACATATATAATATATATATATATATATATATATATATATATATATATATATGGGTCTACTTCTAAACACCGACACGACGATTCCCCGACACAAAACTCACCGACGCCAAATAACCAACAACACACAAACCCGACAACGCAAAACACCGAACACCAGAACACCGACACACGGAACGTAAACACCACATGACACTACATACCATACACACTAGCCCTGACCCAAACCCTAACCCTAAGGTCCGACACTATCGCACACTTCACCTACCTGCACCCTAACCCTAACTCACTTAACCCACCCCTAGCCCAAGCTCTGACACTAACGCACACATCACCTACCTGCACCCTAACCCTAACTCACTTAACCCACCCCTAGCCCAAGCTCCGACACTAACGCACACATCACCTACCTGCACCCTAACCCTAACTCACTTAACCCACCCCTAGCCCAAGCTCCGACACTAACGCACACATCACCTACCTGCACCCTAACCCCAACTCACTTAACCCGTCCCTAAACTACAGTCCCTCACTAGCACACACTTACCTTACCCGAACCCTACCTCCAACATGAACACACACTCACCTTTCCCACAGCCTAACCCGACATCCCACAATCTCGCGCACTTACCTGACCGCTCCTAACTCCGTCACTATCGCACACTTACCGGGTCGCGATCACACAATCCCTTGTCGGTCTTTCCGCTGTCGGCAAATCACCCTGTCGGTACACTTACCTGTCAGTCGTCTGGCGTCGGTGAGTTTTCTGTCGGGGAATCGTCGTTTCGGTCTTTAGTAGTAGACCCATAGATATATATATATATATATATATATATATATATATATATATATATATATATATATATATATATATATATATATATATATATACACACATATATATATACACATACACACACACACGCACACACTTATAAAGGCACCTGAGGCACTAATCAAACTGAGGACACCTGGTTGTAGTCTGGCTATCTTTGATAGCATAATGGAATAAAACCCTATGTTGCTTAATAATGTTTGGGAGTTTTTATTTAATCTGATTTTGTTAATGTTAGGATGAAGTTTGTGTTCTATATTCAGATTTGGGTGATAAGCTGTGCTCTCGGTTTGTGTGTTTTCTTCATTTAACTTGTAATGGCTCTTGTTTTCGTAATTACAAACTTTAGTTATTAACAGATTTTCTATACATTTATTGCAAGCTCCTTCTCTGGTGCTATTACTAAGAAGAGTTTTTGTTAAGTGTGAGTGCATAGCAGGCTTGCTGATTTTTCTTTTTTCTCATTAATGTAATGAAGCCTGGCTAATTGCTATACACAGATTACAGGTGTTTGATGACATGCAACAACATTTGCTGAAGACATGTCATATTCATTTTTTTTCACTTAATTGTTAAGATAGTCTATATGTACATTTACATGTACATACATATATCAAAGGAAAGATGGGAGATAAAAGAATGCAGCATTACACTTCTTGAGTTTAAATATTCTGTTTTACAAATGTAATACATAAACAACTACAAAAACATCCATATTTATACAACCTGTCAAATGCTCATTTTGCAGGAAGCTGAACAGGATTCTGGAGGATTTGATGTTGCTTTCATGTGTAGTATGCAGGTGAGGATGGTGTTTAGTTTCTTTAATACAAAATACTAGCCTTGCATCTAGGATAAGAAGTGTAGCACAAGCCTTGGTGAGCAGGTAAATGTGCACAGCCTACAGACCAGTTTGTGTTATGTCAGCAGTGAGCATTTAAGCCTTTATGTTTCAGCCAAGAAGGTGTTGATCAGCATAGCATAACATATTGGTGATCTGTCTACTGTAGAATTGCTATATTCGAGGAAGGAGAAAATCACCATGTAAGCATTCTACAATGTATCAGGTCGGTTTATAATTCTTGTTGCAACAGACTGCATCAGAATACCCATAATTATCTAAATGGGCAGTGAGAGGATGGCATATCTGAATCAGAAAGTTTATATTCTATTAGCTGGCAATTGGTACAATGTACAGTTGACATCATCACCAGTGTGAATTACAAATTGTGATGATCCTGTCTAGATAATCAGTAGCCTATGACAGAATGCTCACCCAGGGATTAGCCAGTCAGTAGCCTATGACATAGCATTCTCCCAGGGATTAGGAAATCAGTAGCCTATGACAGAGCACTTTTCCAGGGATTAGCTAATCAGTAGCCTATGACAGAGCACTCACCCAGGGATTAGTGAATCAGTAGCCTATGACAGAGCACTCACCTAGGGATTAACAAATCAGTATCCTATGACAGAGCACTCACCCAGGGAATAACAAATCAGTGGCCTATGACACAGCACTCACTCAGGGATTAGCCAATCAGTAACTTATGACAGAACACTCACCCAGAGATTAACAAATCAGCATCCTATGACAGAGCACTGACCCAGGGAATAACAAATCAGTAGCCTATGACAGAGCACTCATCGAGGGAATAACAAATCAGTAGCCTATAACAGAGCACTCACCCAGGGATTAGTAAACCAGGAGCCTATGTCAAATCACTTATCCACAGGTCTGCAACACAAAGCTATCTTGAACCAGTCATGCACTAGATGTATTTCAATCTGGTTAAAGGTGTATGCTGCAGCACATCTGGCTATTAGGAAAACTATCCCCCACCCCACAACCTCAACAGACCTGGGGTTTTGGACTTCAGACATTATACCTCAAACCTCGACATTATCTTTTCTAGAAACAAAATGGTTAATACAAGTGCAAATGTTTTCAGCCATTATTTTTCCAAAACTGGAAACCTATATTTGATATTACTGTACGTATTCACAGTTACAAGTAACTACCCAGAAAAAAGCCTTTCAGTCTGATCTTGATTATGACAATTTAAATGCTTTTTGGTATATTTTTTGTTTGCAATGGATGATATTCCATAGGTTATAAATATAGTATTGTTCTGATTGTTTCATTCTACAATAAAGTAGGTAAAGATTATAAAAATACTTTCAAGAGTGGAGCATGTTTGTTTATTCTTAAGGGGGAGTTCACTTACTTGGATACCTTAAGACATGCAGTCCAGTGCTTATCTAAAAATGACTAATATGTACATTCCTGGCCTCTAGCATGCTTCACAATATATAGCATTAGCACAGGATGGTGCTTGGACAGCACATGGCATAGGTTGACTGTGGCACACAAAAGGATTAAAAAGAGAGAGATGCAGAGGAAGCTCCAGCTATACTGCTACATGTTACACAATAGGAAGGCCACATTTGTGATGTGGCCTTCTATTAGTGTGTCACTGACAACTGCATAGTGTAACATTTAAAAACTGTCTAGACAATATCATTCAAGCTAGTGTTTACACACAACATTCAACTTCTTTGCTCAGTTGGGAACATAGCTAAAAATAATGAGGGGGTGATAAAGGCTTGAAGTAAGAGATGTTTTTTTTTAAATATTAATCTAATTCACTTAAAAGTTAGTTGAACAAAAGGTTTCACAACAACATGGATTTTCCACATGAAGTAGACATCATTATAGGGAAGAATAAAACTACCTAAAAGTTTGCACCAACACGATGATCACAGTGAGACATTTTAAGATATTCAGCACTTATGATGTGTAAAATGTGACTTGCACAGGTTTCCCATTTTAGCAAGAGTCATGTACCCAGTATATTATGTGTTCAAAACTAGACTGTATACCAACTGCCTAGGGCCATTTATACAGAAAACACGCCCTCTGAAAAAGTATACTCAACTGTGGGTTCACCTGTCCATATATATTTAAGTTTATAGTGGAGACATCAGTCCTTGAGCATACATGGACAGCATCCCTCCAATCAATACAATGTGCAATGATATATAGAAGAGCTGATGTTAAGTTAGTGTAGATATTTCTCTGTCAGTAGCAGTCACCAACTTACATTCTTTCTAAGAATGGGTCATCATAGACAGATGCTTCACTGCCTCTGTATGATGCACACAAGTTTCATGTTTGGGATCTTGAGTGGTACACAGTCAACCTGTGCCTCATCCTGTATATACAAGGTGTGTTGCACAAGGGAATCCATGATGCCTTTCTTACAGAGCTGCTTGCCATGCAGAGTTTGTTTTATATCCTCAGCACTGGCATATACTTCTGGCCACCCTTCATCATGCAGAATGCCACCTATCCTGCGTGGCTATGGCAAAGTGACACAGGAGGTGATCTATTTGCCATAGTAGTCTGAAATGCTGTTACTCTTTGGTCAGACAGGTGCTGTAGATCATGGTAATTCTGCTGTATATACCTTACCCTGTATATGTACATCATTTAAAAAATGCATGGAAGTATTTTCCCTGACATGGGCAGAGCATGCCACCCTCGATTCTGCCCAATTTCATGCTTGATTCAATACAGCAAAAGGCAGCACTGGATACTTATTCACTCACTGTGACTGTGGATTAAGTGTCTGAGTCCCGTGGTACAGCCCTCTCACCCCTTGTCCCACTCCCACTTTTGACACTTTCCCTGTCCCATGTGAGACATGTACAGGTTTATCATCACTGGTATTCATCTCAGACTGTGTTTACAAAGTCATTAGAAGAGTGGCACTCACTTTATTGTTACAAACAGGAAACAGCAGCAGATGTATGTCCTGTTTGATGAGCTTCTCATCATCAACAGATGCTGCCACAAACTCAGTCACCAAGATGCTTTCCTCAACGTAAAATCCTTAAGGGTTTCCCAGTCACTGGTTTCTCATCCCCCAGCAAGATGGTGGTTTCACTGCCCACACCAAAAATGCCACCAATATGCAAGAATAAATTGAGGTGCACCTTAAAAGAGATTAATCTTCCCATTTCTTATTTAATTATAATGAGGCAGATAAAAGATCTTGCCATAAATTATTTTAATAGTTCCGAAATCAAAAAAGAGGAACTAGTTATTTCGCGTCATCTGTGGGAAGCATTGCAACAAGACAGAAAATACATATCCTCAGCATATAAAATGATAAAAGAGAGAAAATATAATAATCATATTCTTTTATCGAAATACTGGAAAGAGAAATTGGCATCCCTAGACGATAATAAGATAGTAGAGGCATTTAACTTAACATTGAAATCCGTATCACTTCAAAAACTGGTCTTTACTCAAATGATGATATTTAACAATGCGTATTATACCCATCTCACTCTTCATAAATTTGATTAAAAAAATTCACCTAATTGTCCACAGTGTTTAGATCAGACAGCAGACCTGCTACACATGTTCTGGAGTTGCAAGTGCATTTATAAATTGTAGAACTCATTAAAGTTGCAGCTACAAAAAATGGGTTACCAAAACTCAACACTCACCTGGGAATTTTTGATTTTACATATTCCACTGGAGAATTTGGACAAATCAAAAAAGATTGTAATTATGAATATCAGTTTACTAATGAAATTATATATAGCCACAAACTGGTTGAACCCAGCACAGACATCGTGGCAAAAATTCAGGCTGTTAGCGGTCAAGCATATCTTAGCGCATAAATTATTAATTAGTAATAAGAAGAAAAGTATTAATAGTATAAAAATTTGGGAACAAATCTTTAACATTATATTAGCTTAGAGGTTCCTATCCACTTTCTTTTAGGACATTCTGCAAGTGTACAAACACATTCTTAGACTAGATAGAAGATGTAGAAACAATACAGATTGTTGGTTTGAGTTTGTTTATAATTGTCTATAGTAGATGTTTTTATGATTATTTGTTACATTTTCCTTTACTTGATTAATACGACATCTATTCTTAATGTATAATGTGAAAATTAGAAATGGAACTTAACATTGGAAGCAATTTTGTACATAATGTAAATAGTGTGTGAATTGTATTATGGTTTGGAAAAACAATAAAAATGATTATTGAAAAAAAAAAAATTTGAGGTGCACATCAGTATAAATGTACATCACACACAGCCCACTGACTAACAAGTAGAACTGTTACACTCTTTAAAACTGGTGCAGACAGCATGCTTGAAAGATATGACCCTGGAACAGACTATTGTACAAGAAATACTCAGGTACCTTTTAAGACAAGCACACAAGGAATGTTATGCATTTAGTGTGACAATATTAAGGCTTAGATCCTACATATGCACCTGGCTGACAAACAGCTGTTACTTGTAGAATAAATTCCATATTTGACAGGCTGACTAACACTGTCAGACAATATATAAGGTTGATCTGTCTGATGAAAAGTAGTGAATACCTACTTCACACTCTCATCCAGATGTTCCCTCAGATTGACACTACCTACCATGAACAGACTGAAACTCTTTATCTGGTATAAGGGTAGGACTCACCTGAGCTGGTCCATAGGCAATGGCCTTAAAGTATAACATTAGATGTCTTGTCTTTGTTCTTGGCATGGTCACGCTATTCTTAGCTACTGCTGGAAGACTTGTGTCATCTGTGAGGGCAGTGGAATCAGCAAACACTGCTGTTGTAGCCGTTTTACATATGCCAATAATTCTGTCCTTCAGAGTAGTCCATCTTCCTAAGCAGCTTGCATGAGGGCATCAGGCTCCTCATTGGAAGAACTGTTACCCCCTCCTTTGCTGGCCATGATTGCCTGATCTTGTCCATCAAGATGTAACATGCTTTGCCTATATTTATAGAGACTAGTGCTAACCATGCAATTCTTATGGGACAGCTAACTAGTGGCAGCTGGTGACTTCAAATCAAAGGGGGGCTGCAGGAGACATTTGAATGGGTGGGGCTAATGGAATGTGGCCAAGTAGAAAGGGGCGGGGCTATGCTCTAAAACACAAAACTGGGACTTTAATTAAATACGCTACCCGGGTCTATATTAGAACACCGAACTTTCAAACTTTCTAGTATTCTAATATCGACCCATTTTCAGCGAATGCTGAAAATATCGAAGAAACAGAAAACCAAATTTTTTCCTAGGGAAAGAATTCAGTTGTCTGTTTTTGTTGTTTCAGTATTTTTAGCATTGTGGTGGAAAGTTAAAGGTCGGGTTCAGGTAAGTGTGCAATTGTGTGAACGTGAGGGTTAGGGTGGGTTAGGAGAGTTAGGGTTAGGGTGTGGGTCAGGTAAGTGTGTGATTGCGTGGACGTGAGGGTTAGGGTGGGGTAGGTGAGTTAGGGTTTGGGTGCGGGTGAGGTGACTGTGCGATAGTGACGGACTTTAGGGTTAGGGTTTGGGTTAAGGTAAGTGGATAGTTAGTGGTGTATGTATAGTTTAGTGTAGGGTTAGGTGTAAGAGTTTAGGTGCATGTGTGTGGATTGCTGTTTGTTTGGTGTGCTTGTGTTGTGTGTATGTGTTTTGGAACAGCAATTTTTTTCCCTAAGAAAAAATTTGCTGTTCTGTATGTTCAATGTTTTAAATTTTCGATTAATAGGGTTTGATATTAGAACACTCAAAATGTTGAAAGTTCGGTGTTCTAATATAGACCCCGCTACCCTGGGTACCAAACCATCATTATGAGAGTCCAATCAAGACAAAATGAAGTGTAGAAGAAAAAAATATTTCAATGCATTGGCTGCATGACAGCTTACTTAATATCTAGATGGAAACAAAAAGGTTGTGAGGCATGAAAAAATAAATAACTTTTTAAATACTTTACTGGAATGCCAGTCACATCAAGTATAAAAAAACAAGCAACACTCAACTCAAACCACTTCTCCTTGCACTGCAGTTCTAATTATAATTTATATTCAGCTTTATAAAAGTACCAAGTAACATGCTGAAAGTAGCAGTATGTTTATTAAAGCTTACTTGCATCTTACAATCTCAGACAAGCTTACCTGATGGTCATTAGAGCACTGCTACTTAAACAAAGAACAACAGGCACTGCAACAACATGCATTTTCTGAATAATAAGAAGCATAAATCAACAGTATAAAAATATGACAGAAAACAAGAACATTCTGCAAAATCAAGGAGAGATGAAAAACCACTGTAGTACTTGTGTCTACCTTGGATGGGGGAATACTCTGCACACTTACACTGCATAACTGCTCCTTGCCTTGCTTGGACACATCCAGACTCATTACATGGGGGAGTGGGGTGCAACAAGTATGTCACAATTTGAAATGTCTCTGGCTGACGGTGATAGCCCTGACACATTTGTCATAACTCTCAACCTCAGAGCAAGAAAGCTGGACAAAGCCATAAATAGAAGTGGGACAAAGGCCCACAAATAAGGACAATTTTTAAATATTGCTCTTATAAACTTAGAAAAATAATAGAATAGTAGGTCTTGCATTAGTATGAATTTTCTGAAGGGTATGAAATCTGAAACTCAAATGACTGTCATTATTTTCTAACTTCAATCTTTAATGATTTGCCACTAATTTGCCAGAAAAACACAATTTTATGAAAAACGGCCAAAAATTGTGATTCGGAATATAAAATAGTCACACAATACAGCTGGAAACCTGTCAAAGGGAGACACTTTTTTAAATATTAGTACTATTAAGTTGAGCAGCTGACAAAATAAGAGAATCTACATGCATTTCTGAAATAACAGTAATCTATAACTCTGATCATTACAATTATTTATTAATTGTAATCCCTCCACATTTTCTTCACAAATTGCCATTTTGCGGAGGGATTATTAGGGGGAGAGTAATATTTTGAGTCAAAGTCAGGGACAGTTGAGAAGTTTGGATATACCTAATTCTATAAAGTGATTTATTTGCACATACCTCTCAACCTCTTAACACAGGAAATCTGGACAAGACCAAATATACTGGGGGAACATACAGACGGTACTAAAAATTGCTCTTGTATAAACTTATACAGTTGATATAATAACAGGTCTTGCTTTAGCAAGCATGTTTCTGAAGGGTATGAAGTCTGAAACTCAATGTTTGTCATTATTTAGTGACTTCATTCCGAAATGATTTGCCAGAAAACCACCAATTTTATGAGGAACAAATCAAAAATAAGAAGCAAAAATCTATTCATTCTGCAAAAATCTGAACAGTTGAGAGATATAGTTCAGCCGGGGGTGTCTGAGTTTTCCGCCCTTCCCCCCTCACAAAATCATGGTTGAATGGGGCCACCCCCTATGCAGCCACTCCAATGTTCCATTGCTTGGCTATTTCATTCCCATTTACCATAAACATTGTAATGTGCATACTGCTTTACTTCTACGGTGATTTGGATTTCATTTACAAGTTTTATTTTATATTTTACAGCACAAACACTAATAGACATCTGCTAAACAAAGCAATGCAGTCTCACAATTAAAAATATACTTAGCATTAAAACTTCTCTGACCTTGAAACTCACATTCATTGAAACAGCATTGAAACCCACATTCAAAGAAAATACATTTGGCCAGTGGCAGATAAAGATTAACTTTTGGGCTGTTTTCAAATCATAGGCCCCTTGCACATGAAACATACATGTGTTCTTTGATACACCTTCCTGATTGTATTCAATTATATTCCTTGTATAATACAATACAGTTGTTAGAGGGCCTTTTAAATTTATTGTTTTGAACATTTTTCCAGTGAATAATAAAGCAAAATGCATGCACCAGTAATGACAAAACTGCTCAATTCAGAACATTTCCATCATAAAAGTCTACTCAAACTTCTACAATCCATCAGTATCAGTAAATATGCACAATCTCTGCAGAAGTAAAAGTCATCTAAATAATTCCACATTAAAGAGATATGTAACTAATGAAAAGGTTGCTGCCAGCAAACAACTTTATATTTCATTGTTTCATCTACAAATAAAGTGCCTGTTGCCCATGAGGAATAAATTGGCCATGTTACATTAAAAAAATGATAAACTAGTAATATTGCAATAGGGAATGGGTGGAAAACTGATAACAGGTTCATAGTTACTAAGTATCTCTGCCAAAGAGAACGTTCTCAGGACTGCAGCATCCACCCCCTTTAAAAGCAAAATATCACATTGACAACCCACACTGGAGATATGGGAACCTATGCCAGTAATGAACTGTCCTTTGATTACCATGTATCCATTACTGTAAGGAAGTCCTTTAACACACAGCTTATATCTCAAGGTATGATGTCAGGCCCAGGGATGTAATTATGCTATTATACTCAACTCTCAGCAGGCCGATCATTGAATATAGTGCCCAATTCAGTATGTACCTATCCAAATACTTGTCACAGCTAGAGTGAACCACAATGTTTTCTTACTAAAAAAAAAAAAATAAAGGGCCTGAATCACAAAAATTATGCACACCATCTGAAAACCTTATCTCTATTCTCAGTATCATACAAGTCTCATGTATAGAGCCTCAGCAAAACCTATCCTGTCAAACCTATTACACATTTGCAAGTCCAATGGTAGAGTGAACACCCTCATGAAGTATCTTTTGTAACATAAGCAGAACATGTTGAAGGACTGGGTATGTATCACAAAGAATGCCTCTTCAATGGAACCATCTTCCACTCCACATAAAGAGAAGTACTTCTCTAACTCTATTCAAAAGTAATTTGGATGAATGGATGGGAAACCACAAGCTCATTCCAGTCATAGTACCAAAGTCCCTGGATATGAGCAACAAGTAAAGGTCCAAACACATCCTTGTTCTCTGTGCCTCTAGGTTATTCATACATAAAATATGAGGGCTAAAAACTATCATGGAAATATAAGGCTTAAGACTTCTTAAGATCCTTACAGATCAATAGTGTAGCAAGTACCTAGGAAGCTATGATCTCCCAGAGTATATCTTTATACTTATCCAATTAATAGAACAGAAAGGGTTTGATGTCAAAGTAATGCTGTCAGGCCATCTTGTGAAAATTCAGAATGATAGACTGCAAATATATCCTGGCTCTCTTGTTGAGCTGCTGTACCCAAAAATGAACAATGTGAGAAAGCATCAGGGTTAGATTGTGCCTCTGAGAAAAACAGGTTCCCCCAACAAAATCTGGGAAAATAGGCTTCACCAACACCCTACATACAAGTGATGACCAAAAACATATAGTTCCTACACCTTGACTCATGCTCTGAACTTACACTTGGGAGCATCTCTCTGCCGTAAACAGCCTTCACAGGTGGTCTGTTCTACATAAGCCAACATATGCCTGACTAATGGGTATCAGCAATTCTTTTGCAAAAAAGATGCCATTTTGTAAAAGTGTATTTTAGTTAGGCCTGACAAAGTGTATTTTAGTTAGGCCTGACAACATTCTGAGCTGTGAAGCTACTTCCTAGGTTGTATCATCTAATGTGCAACTTTGACAAAATTCCTTTGGCTGTGGTGGGTATTTTTACATGCTTGTAAATTAAAGCTCTAAATTTGTATAGCATTTTGGGGAGGTGGGAGAAAGAAGATTAAGGACAGGAACTCAGCATATAGTGGCCAACATATTTCCAGTAGGGAAGGGCCCTTCTGCAGTGACCACCTTAAGTGGTGAGTGAAGAACATTACTCCAAGATATGTCCAAGTCTGCCATCTACATAGGAGCTCAAACAAAGCCAGTGCATCCACCTCCAGCCTTTTGAATCAATCAGGTCGGCAAAAGTGTCAATGACACAATTTATTTCATGAGCTTGCCACTTATCCTCAACTAAGGGTAGCTCCACAGAGAAATAGAAGTGTCTCACAGGGTAGGGAGTTTGACTGAGTTCTTCAAGAGAAGACAGCAGGATCCCCACAAGCCAAGTAACACAACCTTTGCCAATGATCACAGAGAGTATTAGAATGCCAACAGAGAGTATTAGAATACCACTGTATAGGTATGTGAGAAAAGCTAGTCAGATGGGAGGCTTGGGGAAAGATTTTCTTTCAACAGAGCCCTGAGGATTATTTATGTTGGGAAGAATGGAGCTTTGTTGGAAGATGCATTGCAGAATAATACATGCTGTTTCAGCAGAACCATCTTGAAGCATGTGTGGTCAGTGCAGTACATTTCAATGTCATTTTCTGTCAGCAAACCTTTGCTAGAGGACTTGCATATTGAAGAGGACATGAATAGATGTGCTTAGAGTGTGATCTGTGGCAAGATGTTTTCTTTCTGCAGAACCTTCCTACAGCATGCACGCATGCATCCATTTTGGGGCATTATGCTGCAAGCACATTTGTAAGTGGACAGAGTGAAGCTTGCAGCTGCCCTTTGCACAAGTTGTCAAAAAGGAAAGTTAGCAGATGCTGCTGGAGTGGGACTACAGTACTGGCATTTATTTTTAAAGTCATAATTTCATAAATGAAAGCATATTCTGCATCTGAGGCTTGGAGGAATTGTTGTATAGTATGCAAGGTAAATGGCAGTAACTATAGTAAGCTGCCCACTTCAATTTTTAACAAGTCTTGCTGCAGTTACTGGATGAAAGAAAACTTTTTTTTTTTGCTCAACCTTGACTGGAGCAGGATGCCATTTTGGAGATCTGCATGGAGCACTAGATGAGCACAATAGTGTTGTTTCTGTATGGTGTTTCAACAGCACCTCCAAAAGCATTTGTTTGTATCTATTTAGGAAGGTTGTACTATGTTCATGGGTAGGAACTAGGCTATCGGCCCAAGAGCCAAAGTAAGCCTAGCCAACAAGGTTCCCTGACTTATGCCACCCAAGAAAGTTAATTTCCTGTGCCCCTGTCGAGCAGAGCCACAGAAGTGATCCCCGGGTTGTATTTCCTATTTCCCATCCACTCATCAATATTTTTCTTGAAGAGTGCTAATGAGGAACTTTGCTTGACATAGATGGGTAGCTTGTTCCAGAGTATAGCAAGTCTCTGGGACAGGAATCTATCCCTCCAGCATGTCCTGCTTATTGTGGTGACAAGGTTTAGGTCCCTAGGGCTTGTAGCTCAGAGGAATTGGGATTTCTTTAGGTGTAGCATGTCCAACAGCTCTGGGTTTAACATAGCTTTATATGTTAGGCAGAGATCTCCTCAGAGTAGGCGATATGCTACAGAGTAAAGCTGGAGTTTTTTGAGATGGTCAGTGTAGGGAATCTGTTTGAGGCCAGTAATCCTCTTTGTGAGGTGCTTTTGTGGCCTTTCCAGCTGCTGCAGATGTCTTGTGAGGTACATTCAAAAAAGGGGCATTGTACTCTGTAATGAGTCTGAGTGCTGAGTAGAGGTGAACAATGACCTCTTTTTTTCCTGGATGAGAACCCTTTTGTAATGTGGTGTGCCACATAGAAGGATATCCTGACTACTGTGGCGATGATATTATCAAAGGAGAGACTACTGTCCACCTGGGTCCCAAGGTCTCTTATCACACATTTGGCGTTAAGTAGACTGCCATTTATGTGGTAGTTCATTGGTATAGAGCTTTTACCAAAGGGGATGACAATGCACTTTTTGGCATTGAGCTTGAGGCCATGCCTCTGACTCCAAGGCATCTGTCTCAGTGAGGCCCTTCTTTAGGATGTCCACATCATTTGGGGACTTGACTATGGCTCCTAGTTTGCAGTCATCTGTGAACTTCATTAGCCAGAGGCCTTCTGTGTTAGCCTGCAGTTCAGAGAAGTAGATACCAAACAGGAGAGGTCCCAGGACTGAACCCTATGGTACTCCACTTGTCACTGGTTTGAAGTCAGATTTGGAGTCTGCAACTTTTAGTGTGGGTTCTGTCAGTGAACCAGTTGGCAACCCATCTTGTGACATAGGGATTCATATCTAGTTTAGTGAGTTTAGCTATAATTCCAGAATGGGGGATGGTGTTGAAAGCCTTGGCGAGGTCAAGATAGGCTGTGTGAACCACCTTACCCTTGTCTATGGCTTTGTTTAGTGCCTCAAAGAAGTCAATCAGGTTCAGAAGGCATGATATGCCTTTCACAAACCTGAACTGGGTGGGGTCCAGAGTTTGGAGGTTACCAATGTCTTTGTTTATGAGTTCCATAATGATACATTCCATGGCCTTGCAGACCACGCTTGTCAGGCTAATGGGGCGACAGTTCCCAGGATCAGTGGTGGCTCCCCCATTGTGGAGTGGGATAACTGTTGCTGTTCACCATTCAGTGGGCACAAAGCCTGACGTGAGACTATGGTTGAACATGGTGCTTAGGTGGGGAGCCAGTTAGTTCTGAAGTTCATGCAAAATGCAGCCTGGGATGTTGCCCGGTCCCATGGATGCTGTGTTTTTGGTTTTAGAGAGTGTAGCTTTTACCTGCATAGATGTGATTACAGGAACTATGCATTCTTCCTGTATAGATATGGGCCCTTTAGTGGGTGAGAGGGGTGGTAAAGTTAGCCCTGAATCTATCTGCCAGGATGTTGGCAATATCAGTTTGTTCTGTAATTTTCATGCTGTTGTGCTGTAACTCAGAGCAGATCTGGGTGTTGCCATTGAGATTCTTGACATAGCTATATAATGCTTTGTGGTTGCCCTTAGAATCTATGGTGATTTTGTTTTCATAGCTAGCTTTTGAGGATCTTATAAGGGATCTCAGCTTCTTACTGAGGCTAACCAGGGAGCTCCTCCACTCATGGGATTTTACTCTCTTTTGCAATAGTTTCTTCTTCTGTTGTAGAGTTTGTTTATGGCAGGGGACCACCAGATTGGCTTTCTTTTTTTGGAGGATAGTGTCTTGGTTCTGTTTGGGATGGCATGATCCATGCACTCATGTAAGTACTTATAGAGTGCATTTGTGTAGGATTCAGCAGTCGTAACTGTATTGTCCATCTGCATGGGTGTCATGAAGTTCGCCACTTCTGTCTTAAGAAGCATGAAGTTGGCTTTGGAGAAATTTTTTACCATGGTTTCCTTAATGGTGGGTGGGGGCGGGATGTGGATATCTAGGGTGATTAGCTTATGGTCGGATCTGACCATTGAGGAGTTTACTTCAGGTGTGGAACACCGGTCACTCATGTTGGTAATGACTAGGTCTAGGATATTGTTGCCCCTGGTGGGGGTGTGGATAAGTTGATCCAGGGCATAGGAATTTATGAATTCCGGAAAGCATTGAGCGAAGGAGTTGGTACATGAGTAGTTTTCCCAGTTAATGGTGGGGTAGTTGAAATCACCCATTGTAAGGGTGTTCAGTTGAACCCTAATATTTTCCAGTATATCAAGAAAAAAGGAGTGGGAATTCTAGGGCATGGTGAGGGATCTGTAGCAAGTAACAATATGGATTGCAGTTTTGCCTAGAGTTAGTTGCACTTGGATAACCTTGGATGGATTATGCTGCGCAACTAGCCTGGAGGTGTGGATATCCTTAATGAATATGGACACACCTCCACCTCTGATGTTCTGGTCCAGGTTAGATGGCCAAAAAGCGTGGTATGAGTTATAGCCTGGTAAGGCAGGGGTACTCTCTAGTGCCTTGAATCAGATCTCAGTCACTGCACAGATATCAATGTTCTCCATTTTAAGGAGTGCCTCGAGTGAGTGCATTTTGAGATTTAGACTTCTAGCATTGAGTAGCATTACCCTCAGTTTTTGCTTGCCTGTTCCTGTTGCGGTGGTGAATTTGTCATTTGAACCTTGCCTAAAAAAGGCACTATAGGGGC
Organism: Protopterus annectens; assembly: GCF_019279795.1. Lineage (NCBI taxonomy): Eukaryota > Metazoa > Chordata > Ceratodontiformes > Protopteridae > Protopterus > Protopterus annectens. The sequence continues at coordinate 536,495,047 of NC_056734.1, forward strand.
GGCAAGACCCTTACCCATTATCCTGAATCCCAGGGGTGACAGTTGCAGGCCATCTCTGGCAAAGCATTGTGGACTGTCGACCATGTCATCCCAGACAGATACTGGATTCCCTTAGAATGACACCAGAAGCTTAGCCAATTGTTGAAGCCAATCATTTTGTCCCTTTACTGCCGTATCATTCTGGGCGATAGGAGGATGCTACTTAGGGCTAGGGTCATACTGGCCTGGGCTACAAGATTGGAGAGCTCTTCAATGTCTCTTTTCATGTAGTCCAGGGAGATACATCTCAGGTCGTTCACACCAACATGGACAATGACAGAGTCACATTTGTACTTGTTGTGGAGTAACCTGAGTGCGTCGGTTATATGGCAGATCCTGGCACCTGACAGGCAGCTGACAGTAGCCTTCTCCTTGTTTAGCCTGGTGAGTGGGACATCAGTGTGCCTGACTATAGAGTCACCTATGACTAGTGTGTTAGGTACATTGTTTTGCCTTATGGGCTGTGGTTTATTGGCACACTGAGTCTGTGGGCTATGTGTCATTTGGGTTGTGTCAGGGGGTGGAGGTTGCTTGCATTTCTGCTTTGGAGGTCTCTGTTGCTTGAGCAGATTATTATTGAGAGCCTCTGCAAATGTTTTTGTGTTTCTATGTGTGGATTTTGGTGGTGTAGGTTTAGTGGGACTATGTGATGAGTGTGGTGTGGTGCAGGTGTTTACCTTCTCCTCTTGACTGTCAAGTTTAGGCTTGGTTGGTATAAGCTTTACCTCCAGTTTGGCTAGATAAGTGCATCTCTCACAGGTTGTGGTGTTGAATGGTAGGAGGAGAGGGTTGTCTGTGTACATGAGGCAATTGCTACATTACCCCAAGATGCCCAGATTCATCAGATAGACAGGAGAGAACACTGGGAGCTGACCCTTGGACATGCCTGAATAAAAAATTACTTTACTCTAGACAAATGAGGAAAGTGAGTATAAGAGCTGTTTTTCTCTAAGCAAGTGAGGAAAGTAAGTACAAAAACTGTTTTCCTCTACGTAAAGAGGAAGGTTGAGTGCAAGATCTGAACAAGTGCTGAGCACAAATAAGCAAATTCAAGTGGTAAAACTAAGAATCTGTACCTGGTTCTTGTAGTAGATAGGCTATCTAGTGCTTACCACTCCCACTGATAAGCTAGAAGGCTTCCCTCTAACCCAGAAAGGCTTTGGAGGCTCAGAAGCTTACAAACAGTCCTGGATACAGCAAATCTGTATCTGGAGTAGACTAGTTACAGGAAAGGTGGGAAACAAGCACAAACGCAGGCTTTTAAACCAGAAAGTTGAAAGAGATGGAAAAACTGCCAAAATGGCCAATAAACTACAATTTCTGGGCCAGAAACCACTCTTGTGGTAGATAGGCTACCTAGTGCTTACCACTCCCACTGATAAGGTAGAAGGCTGCCCTCTAACACAGAAAGGCTTGGGGGGCTTAGAAGCTTACAAACAGTCCTGGATACAGCAAATCTATATCTGGAGTAGACCAGTGGCGGCTGGTGACTTCAAATCAAAGGGGGGCTGCAGGGGATAGCTAAATGGGTGGGGTCAATAGGAAGAGGTGCGGCCAACTAGAAAGGGGAGGAGCTATGCTCAAAACCACAAAAACTAACTTTAAATTAAATATGCTGCCCTGGGTGCCAAACACTCATTATGAGAGTCCAATCAAGACAAATGAAGTATAAAAGAATAAAAATATTTAAATGCATTGGCTGCAAGACAGCTTACTTAATATCTAGATGGAAACAAAAATGTTGTGAGGCATGAAAAAATAAATTACTTTTTAAATACATTACAGGAATGCCAGTCAAAATCAAGTATAAGAAAAACAACCAGCACTCAACTCAAACTACTTCTCCTTGCCTGCAGTTCTAATTATAAATTATATTCAGCTTTATTAAAGCACCAAGTAACATGCTGAAAGTAGCATTCTCTGTGATGCCCCCACTTGTAAAAATGTTTCTTATCCAAAACAGACCTGCTGCCTGACAACTATCTACTTGTTTCATGGGGAAAACACGATCAAAGTAAAAATGAAAAGCAAACAAGAAACAAGCTCAAGATACATTGCTTAAATTATTACTGTACAGGTTATGGACCACACATGAATGGCATTCTGTTTAGTTTACTGGTAAAGCCCTCAGAGATCACTAGAAGTCTCCAACAAGTGTAATGAGCTTCTTAAAATAATGTAATCCTGTCCTTTACTACAAATACTGTCATATGCATTTCAATATCCAATGTTTATACATTATCTAGTTAAGTATTCTCTGCATGGCAACAACAGAAAGGCTTCAATGTTGGCAATTCTTTAACAGTATGCTTATTAAAGCTTACTTGCGCGTTATGATCTCAGACAAGCTTACTTGATGGTCATTAAAGCATTGCTACTTAAAACACAGAGCAACAGGCACTTTGAGTAATAAGCATAAATCAACAGTACAAAAATATGACAGAAACCAGACCATTCTGCAAAATCAAGAACAGATGAAAAGCCACTGTAGTACTTGTGTCGACCTTGTATGGGGGGATACGCTGCACATTTACACTGCATAACTGCTCCTTGCTTTGCTTGGACACATCTAGAGTCACTACATGGGGAGTGGGGTGCAACAAGTATGTCACAATTTGAAATGTCTCTGGCTGACGGTGATTGGCACTAACACATTTGTCATACCTCTCACCCTCAGGGCAAGAAATCTGGGCAAAGCCATACATAGAAGTGGGACAAAGGCCCAAAAATAAGGAACATTTTTAAATATTGTTCTTATAAACTTAGAAAGATAATAGAATAGTAGGTCTTGCATTAGTATGAATTTTCTGAAGGATATGAAATCTGAAACTCAAATGCCTGTCATTATTTTCTAACTTCAGTCTTTAATGATTTACCACTAATTTGCCAAAAAAAACCACAATTTTATGAAAAATGGACCAAAAATGTGATGCAACAATATAAAATAGCCACACAACACAGCTGGGAACCTGTCAAAGAAGGGGCACTTTAATATTAGTACTGCTAACTTGAGCAGCTGACAAAATAAAAGAGTCTACATGCATTTCTGAAATAAAAGTAATCTATAACTCTGATTATTACAGTTATTTCTTAATTGTAAACCCTCCATGTTTGCTTCCAAAATTGCTATTTTGCAGAGGGATTATTAGGGGAAGAGCAACATTTTGAGTCAAATTCAGGGACAGTTGAGAGGGTTGGCTATGCCTAATTCTATAAAGCAATTTGCATGTACCTCTCAACCTGTTAATGTAATAAATCTGGACAAGGCCAAATATACTGGGGGAACATATAAACAGTACTAAAAATTGCTCTTGTATAAACTGGGACAGTTGATAGAACAGGTCTTACTTTAGCATGCATTTTTCTGTAGGTTATGAAGTCTGAAACTAGTATGTCATTATTTAGTGACTTAATTCCTAAATGATTTGCCAGAAAACCACAAATTTTATGAGGAACAAACCAAAAATAAGAAGCAAAAAACCCATTCATTCTTTGAAAATCTAGACAGTTGGGAGATATAGTTCAGCTGGGGCTGTCTAAGTTTGCCACCCTTCCCCCTCACAAACCATGGTGGAATGGAGCCTCCCCCTGCAGCCATTCCAATGATTCATTACTTTGCTATTTCACTCCATTTACCATAAACACTAATGTGCATACTGATTTACTTCTATGATGATTTGAACTTCATTTGAAAGTTTTATTTTGCATTTTACAGCACAAACACTAAGACATATGCTAAACAAACTTGGCATTAAAACTTCTCTGCCCTTGAAACTCACATTAACTGAAACAACATTAAAACCCACATTCAAAGAAAATACATTTTACCTGTGGCAGATAAAAATTAATTCTGGGCTGTTTTCAAATCATAGGTCCCTTGCATATGAAACATACATATGCTCTTTGATACACCTTCCTATTGCTTTGAAAAATTTTCCAGTAAACAATGAAACAAAACTGCCCAATTCAGAACATTTCCATCATAAAAGTCTACTCAAACTGCTACAGTCCACTATTATCAATAAATATGCACAATTCTACAGTTCACCATTATCAGTAAATATGCACAATCTCTGAAGTAGTAAAAAAAGTCATCTAAATAATTCCACATTAAATAAATCTGTAATGAAGAGGTTGCTGCTAGCAGTCACCTTTATATTTCATGGTTTCATCGAACAATAAAGTGTCTGATGCCCCTGAGGAATAAATTGCCTAAATTACATTAAAAATAAGCTAGTAATATTGCAATAGGAAATGGATGGCAAACAGATAACAGGCTCATAGTTAGTATCAACTTTTTCAGTACAGCAGCATTCACTCCTTGTGGGAGTAGAACCAACAACCTTCTGCATCAAAAGCAAGTACACAACCTGTTGTGTTATTAACATTGCAAGCTGATTTTCCATAAGCAGCACTAAACTTCTCTTTCCCTGCAGCTCTCAGCTCCTTGTAAAATCTATTCAATACTCAACTGCATCTCAACTTTGCAGCACAAGAAATCTGGAAAAAGCCAAATTTATTGGGGGGGGGGGGGGCTCAAAAGGCCAAAAACCAGGGACACATTAAACATTGCTTGTATAATCTTGGAAAGTTGTAGAAAATGCTGTGTTACCACCATACATTTTACTGCCAAGATCCCTGTGCAAAAGAGTCAGAGCAACACACCACTACGCCATATCAGCTAATTTGTGACAGAGAGGAAGACTGAAACTTAAATGGCTATCATTTAATGAATTCAGTTCTCACCATAGCTGTCAACCTCTTAGCACAAAACACCTGGACAAACCCAGTAATGAGGGAATACAGCCTTCAGACATATTCAGTGAATTCAGTTCTTGCCATAGTTGTCAACCTTAGCACAAAAAACCTGGACAAAGCCAATAATGGGGCAATACAGTCCCAAAAATAAGGACACATTTCAAATATTAATCTTATAAACTTAGAAAATTGCTAGAATAAAAGGTCGTGTTACTATGTATTTTCTGAAGAATATGAAGTCTGAAATTCAAATGCCAGTCAATTTTATTTAACGTTTGTTAATCAGGAGAATCTGACTTGAACAAAAAAAACAATTTTCAGAAGAGGCCCAGGAAGAAATAATGCAGACATGTCTTTATAACATGGGAGGACACAAAAGCAAACCCACACAAACACAGGGAGAAGATGCAGACCCCACACAGAAGGCACCCCGGCCAAGAATCAAACCCAAGAACCTGCAGCCGTAAAGCAACAATACTACCACTGCACCATCAAATATCAAGCATCGCAACATTTAGGAACCACAGATATTATGAGGAACAGATCAGATCAAATAGGAGGCAAAAATCTGCAATTTTTTTACAAATGGTGGTGGGTAGGGAATTCAGGTCCTTAACATCTGCATACAAGGTACAGGGTTCAAGCCTGAGTATCTCTACCCAACACCATTTGTTCTCTAGCCACCAGTATATAATAACTGGGGCATTTTACACGCACACACACACACATACACACACACACACAGTCCCTTCTTCTGTCTCTTTCTTTCTCTCTCACACACACACACACACACACACACACACACACACACACACACACACACACACACACACAGTCCCTTCTTCTGTCTCTTTATTTCTCTCTCTCTCACACACACACACACACACACACACACACACACACACACACACACACACACACACACACACACACACACACCATGCTTCCCCCAACATAAATTCAAGCACACACACACTATGCTTCCCCCAACATAAATTCAAGCACACACACACCATGCTTCCCCCAACATAAATTCAAGCACACACACACCATGCTTCCCCCAACATAAATTCAAGCACACACACACCATGCTTCCCCCAACATAAATTCAAGCACACACACACCATGCTTCCCCCAACATAAATTCAAGCACACACACACCATGCTTCCCCCAACATAAATTCAAGCACACACACCATGCTTCCCCCAACATAAATTCAAGCACACACACACCATGCTTCCCCCAACACACACACACACACGCACCATGCTTCCCCCAACATAAATTCAAGCACACACACACCATTAAATTCAATGATTCCCCCAACATAAATTCAAGCACACACAATAAATTCAAAACGTCAAACACACACACACCCCAACATAAATTCAAGCACACACAATAAATTCAAAACTTCAAACACACACACACCCCAACATAAATTCAAGCACACACAATAAATTCAAAACTTCAAACACACACACATCCCAATATAAATTCAAGCACACACAATAAATTCAAACAAACACAAGTACATCATTAATCTGACACACTTACCTGTCCGTTCTCCATACATGCATGTACATCCAAAGACCCGCGTAATCCACTGCCCGCGAAATCCAAACCCCGTCCCGACCCGCGACTCCAAAGACCCGTGAGATCCAAAACCCTTCCAGACGAGAGACTGACTGCTGGTGTTGCAGTCCGGCCCCGGCACGTTTTCCCAGTGAGTCTATGCAGTTTAGAACTGCACAGACCATTCCTCATGTTTCCCTATGAGGACTGCCGGACTGCTTGGAGCATGCGCATAGACTTGCAGTAGTCTGGACTACTGCGCATGCGCGAAGTCTGCGAATTTTTAAAAACTTTTTTTTTTTTCTTTTTTTATTTATTTGTTTTTAGTTCTTTTTGAGGGGGCTGCAGTCCGGCAGTCCAATAGCATGGGCCACCCCTGGAGTAGACTAGTTACAGGAAAGGTGGGATACAAGTGCAAATGCAGGCTTTTAAACCAGGAAGTTGAAAGAGATGGAAAAACTGCCCAAATGTCCAATAAACTACAATTTCTGGGCCAGAAAACACTCTTGTGATAGATAGGCTACCTATGTGGTACAGAGCAAGGGGAAACTGATCTTTTTAACAGACTTTTTGTGAGGCATCTGTGTGCATGGTAAGATTTAAATGTGATTTCTTTCATAAAACATTTTATAAGGCATACCTTCTAGGTAGAGAGGGATGCCTTTTAGTTTTACTTTATGAGTAAGAAGTTCTTAGTGAAGCCTTTTCTGACAGAATGTGCCTTTTGTGGTATAACATGTTGAATGTGATAGTGATGGTGTGTTGAACTTCTGTTGCTTATGTTGTGTTAGCTGCACTATCTGTCTTGAGTTGTGTAGATAATATCTTAATAGCTATGAGTGGTGTATATATCAGTTTACCCAGTGGCACACTATTTTGGGGTGTCTGTAGTTCATTGTGATTGTGTTATAGTACAAATTAAATAGATAAATGTAGATAAACTAATAAGAAATTTATCTCTTTTGATTCAGTCAGTAATGATACTTCAGGATGTACAAAGTCTTGGTCTGATGAAGCGACTGTGAAAGCGCTTACTCCAATAAAGTTTGGATTTTATTTTAACAGTGGAAGTTCGTATTTTGCTGCTGCATGGTTGCCTCTGCCATATTTTCACTATTTATCACGTTAATATACCTGTTCGAGTGGAGAGGCATATACTTCACTGAGTGTGTCTTCCTTTTTATTATGTACAAAGTAATTGTTTATTCAATAAACAGTGCTGGGAGACTGCCTATTAAAATTTTCAGAATCAGTCTCAAAGAATGACAAGAAAACACTTCATACTTATCAGTTGCATGCATGCAGAATTTGATCAGTGTATTTTAAAATATTTTCAGTCCTCATGCTTTTCACTTAGAGCTTCACATGAACACTTCATAAATATGCATTTTAAACATGAGCCACCTGTGTTACAAATTTATTGTCCTTCAACCTTGTAACAGTCAATACAAGTCTGCATTAACTCAAAGACAGCCTTGCAAAAACCTCATCCTCCAACCTGAGAAGGCTAGACTGTAACTGTTCCTTATTTGATTAATGTGGTTTCAACCACATATCTGCCACGATTCATTAATTTTCTGAAATTAGAGTTTTCAACATCCCTTTACTCCTTTTGCACTTAATTTGCCTTCAATTATTGTCAGAACATTATAGTTTGCTGATAGAAAGCATATAATGGTAAGGCACAGAAAAATATAAGGCTACTACTTGAACCATATGAAAATATACCTCACATAATTATGCAGCTGTTTTTCAGTTTTCTTTTGACATAAAATATCATAAACATTGTATTTGACTCATTTGTGAAGAAATTACAAGTTGTTATGCATTTAGTGAAGAATAAACATGAGATATAATTTTCTGCAACAATCTCCCCCATTTGACAGTAAAAGTGTCACATATCAGATAATTGCATTTTAATGTTTCTTAATTTGATAAAATATGCATTATCATAGAAATCATCATCTACAGTGATTTGACTGTCAGATACCTTTATAAGTTGCATAGTTTGTGTGGGTGAGATCAAGAATTTTGTAATCACAGCCTTTATTTATTATTGCAATGATACCTTGTACTAAACTGGTTTCTAAATTACCAAATGCACTGCCTAACCATCCAAACAAGTGATCATTGTTTAGCTGTACTGTCCAGGTTTTTGAACTTTTGCTACATAAAATTGACCAACTTTTTTGTTTATCATGATAGTCACTGATATAGAAACAACAATGACTTTTTATGAGGGCACATGACCCCCCCCCCCCTTTAGCAGCTAGCATTATGCTAAGTGCTAGCTAATTTTGTAATACTACAGTTTGAATTTTAGTCATTTTTTGATTTGCCATCCTGATGTGATGTGAAGTGTGATTTGCTACCTTATGAAGAATTTAAGGAAGCATGGTGATTTTGCATATTATTCGTTGTACTCCATACACAGGAACAAAGGCTGAAAATACTTTTCTGCCCAGTGAATTGCCCATTTATTTCTCAGTCTGCTTGCTGGAGATTTTTTGAAATGTTGAATTGCAGGAGTAATATAACCCACAAAACAACCTCCAGACTAGTTTGTAGACTACCGGGGATAGGCACAATCACCACAAATGATCCTCTATCATGACCATGCCATGCCACTCATTCATAGCATTTTAGGTGTAGAGAGTCCAACATCACGGATTGCTGTCTGAGTTGATTTTCTTTCATCCTTCTCTAGGTTCATCTTTTGATTATTCTTCACTGACGAAGATGATTCGCCTGGAGTCTCCACACAACAGGTATTTTTACAATGCGATGAATGAATTCAGTTTGGTAGACCAGCACAATCCACTGCAGTAAGGGTGTTAAGTAATACCTGGAAAGGGAGTTTTCACTTCAGACTCAAACAGTTCTTTTTACAGAAAGTTTTAACATAAATCCAATTGCCAGGCTGCATTTGGTGACAGGACTGTTCAGGAGGTTGAGGAAGGGCTTTTCATACAGTTCTGTGGTATGCTGCAAGATGAATATGTTTTGTACAGAAAGACAATACGACATCATCAGTTAGAGTCAATTCTTCATTTGATACAGTGTGAGTAGCTAGAAGGGCCATGGGTCTCCCCATTAATATATCATAGGGGTTCAATCTCCTGGTAGTATTTAATGTACTCCTCATACTCATTAATGCTAAGGGGGGTGCATCTGCCCATTTAAGAGTTGTTTCATCACACATTTTTGCTACTTTAGTTTTAAGAGTCCTTTTGACTCTGTCTACCAGTTCAGATGACTACAGATGGTTTGGACAGTGAAGACTTAATTGTTAATGATTTTACACAGTTCCTTTATCACCTGATTATTGAAATGTATCCCCTGGTCATTATTGATAGTGCAGGGCACACAAAACATAGGAATAAACTCAAAAATTCTTTTTTTAATAATTGTTACAAAATCTGCTTTGTGGCAAAGGTAAACTTCCACCCATGTGGAGAATATACAAACCAACAACAATATATACTGTAAATTATGCACCTTAGGCATTTGCACAAAATCAGATTGGACATTAACAAAAGTTCCCCAGGGGGTGGTGGTAAAGATGCAGCTTTAATATTTGCATTCTTGCTAACATTGTGTTTTAAGCATACTGCACAATTATTAACATACTGAAGAATCAAAGAAGAGACATGAGGGGCATACCAGCTTCAGGTAAATTGATTAAATAATGCTGTCTTACCTGGATGGGCTGGTAGGATATGCCATTACCGGGTAAGGTAGCAAGGAGGCAGGTGCCACCAATCGGCCATCTGGATGTCGTCATAGCCCCTTGTTGGATATGCTGCATCCATCCTTAAGCCACCTCTGAATTTCTCACTGTGATGCTTTGGCTTGGAAAGCTGATATATATATATATATATTTTTTTTTTTTTAAATCAAATGCATCATCACTTTTAGATTCATTTAATAACATCACATGTAGCTTTACAAAAAGTCCTTTTTCAACCTGATTAGCAGCTTGATCTGCTAAATTATTTCCCTTTGAAACGTTATCTACGCCCTTTTGATGGGCATTACATTTGACCACAAGTAATTTTTTATACAACAAAAGAGCATCTAAAAGAGCAGTGACATAGAAAGAATTTTTAATCTGTGACCCTGCTGAGGTTAAGAACCCTCTCTGTTTCCAAAGTTGCCCAAAATCATGTACATCACTAAAGGTGTAGTGACTATCTGTACAGATATTAACAATTCTTCCTTTCGCTAGCTCACAAGCCCTTTGTAGACCCACTAACTCAGCTACCTGGTCACAATATACACCCTGTAGTCTTTGTTGGAGCAAAACCTCATTACTGGTGCAGACTGATATTTCTGAGATCAAACTTTTATTTCGATCTCTCCCACGGGAACTGCTCACAAACAGATCTAGTTCAGCATTAGCTATAGGAGTGTCCTTTAGATAAACTCTAGGAGAAAGTAGATAATTAGTCACACACCACAATCATGCACTTTACCATCTTCAGCAGTAGGAAGCAAATATGCAGGATTCTGAACAGGACAGCATATGAGAGAAATAGATGGGTTAGAAAGAAGATTAAGTTCATATTTGGTTAGACGTGTAGTCGAGAGAGGTTGAGTTTTCATGTTAAGCAAGAGATCTGATACAGAATGAGGAACTGTGACAGTAGGCTCATGCCGGAGCACTAATGACTGTGCAAGATTGACTAAAATGGAAGCAGCAGCCACCGCCCTTAAACATGGCTGAAATTTCTTTACAACAGAGTCAAGTGTTGAACTATAAGCTAATAAATGATAGTTGTCCCATGATTCTGTGCAAGCACTCCCTGAGCAAATCTATTTCTTTCATGACAAAACAAAATGAAAGTCTTTTCATAATCTGGCAATCCTACAGCTGGGAAAGTTGCCAAAGCTTGCTTTAAATTTTGATCTACATTTTTCTCCTCATGATTCCAAGGGAGGGGCTCTGGTGTGTCCTATTTTAAGAAATTTGTTAAGGGTTTAGCAGTTTCTGCATAGTTAGAAATCCATTGTCTATAAGATCCTGTCATACCTAAAAAGGATCTAAGCTGATGCTGAGGAGTTGGTCATGCAGCTTTAGCTATTGCCTCAATATGAGATGGTAACATCTGCCTGCTACCCTGAAATATCAAAAGACCAAGATAACGTACCTGAGAAGACCATAGCTGCAACTTTTCTCTCAAAATCTTATGTCCCTTTTCTGCAAGAAAAGTTAACATGTGTATTGTATCCTGCTAATAATGCTGAAAAGAATCAACTGCTATTAGTAAATCATCTACATATTGCACTAACATGGACTAACCTAGAAATGTCACATCTTCCAAATCCTTTTTTTAGAATTTGAGAAATTAATAAAGGAGAGTCAGTGTACCTCTGTGGTAACCATGTCCATGTATACTGTTGTCCTTCATAAGTAAATGAAAACAGAAACTGACTTTCAGGTGAATAGTTTTAGAAAAGAATGATGAACACAAATCTATCAAAGAAAAATGTTTTGCTGTAGGTAGTATGCAATGCAGTATTTTTGCTGGATTTGGAACCACAGGAAAAGGTGGCAATACTGCATTGTTCACAACCCTCAAATCTTGCAGAAAATGATTAGTATCCTTTCACAGGTTCATATGTTTATAGGTGTTTACTATGCTAATGACCACAAGGGCCATTTTAAGCCTAGTCATGCATCCCAAATCTTGACAAGTTCTAATACCCTTGATAAGTGTAAGAATGGGCCTGGGAGATGAACCATTTACAGGTTACCTGTGTCCATTAGAGGCATAGGTGTCAAACCAGGGATGAATTTCTGGTTTCCCATCCAATTGTCCAAGTTGCACTTGAAATGGGTTACGGAGGAACTCTGATTCACATGAATGGGGAGCCTGTTCCATCGATAGGGTAGTCTCTGGGATACATACCTATCTCTCCAGTAGGTCCTATTTATATCACAGGCAAGGTTTAAGTCTTAGAATGGGTAATTCTGGTGATATTTGTTTTGTTGATATGCAGGAGGTCCATCAGAATGGGTTCTGACAATGCCCTGTATGCCAAACATAGATCTCCCCTCAAAAGCCTGTAGGAGACAGAATACAGGGATAGGGCCTTGCGGTGGTCTGCATAGGAAATTTTACTTACGCTCTGTATTCTTTTAGTGAGGAACCTCTGTGGACATTCCAATTGTTGGATATGCCTGGTTAGGTGCATACAAAAGGGGACATTGTACTCATTGATAGGTCTGATGAATGCCGAATACAGTGGAACAATGACTTCCTTGGACTTAGATGACATACCTTTGTTTATAAGTTTTGCAACATAGAATGATTTCCTCACCACTGTAGACATGTGATGGTCAAAGGCTAGATTGCTATCTATATGTGTCCCTAAGTCCCTGACTACTGGGCCATCTCTAAGGGGTGTTTTGTCAATATGATAGTTATGAGTGATGGATGACTTCCCAAAGGGTACTATTATGCATTTCTTGGCATTTAGTTTTAGTCCATGGTTCTGACACCAGTTGTTTGTCTGTGTCAGCCCCTCCTGGAGAACATTTGTGCCAGTGTGAGATTCAATGACAACCTCTAATTTTCAATCATCTGCAAATTTAGTCAGCCAGAAACCACTGACATTGGTCCTGACTTTTGAGAAGTAAATGCCAAAAAGGAGTGGTCCAAGGACTGATCCCTGAGGGACTCCTCTTGTGACTGGCCTCTTTGTAGAGGTGGACTCCCCAATTCTAACTTCATGGGTCCTGCCTTCTTTACAGGGAGAGCATGGGTATTACATGGCTTTTAGCTGGCAATATTATTCTATGTTGCATTAAAGACTGAATTACAGGCTTTATTTCCTGCTCTGCCACTGGTTTTAGTGGCTAGTGTGGAACTCTAGGGACAGATTTAGATGGATCCAATTTTTGGCATGTTTAGCCCATAACTTACCAGATAGCTGATGCAATAGCTCTTTGGCCATCTGTATATCTTCAGCAGGCTGTTCTCTATCCTGTGCTAAAACTGCTAAGGTTCCCCCTTTGGTCAGGTACATACCAAAGGGAGCATTTCTTCTCTATGATTGGTCTGATAATGGCGGAGTACAGGTGGATAATGTCCTCTTTGGACCTAGATGCTATGCGCTTACTTATAAGTTGTGCAACATAAAAGGATTTCCTCACCACTGTGACCACATGGTGGTCAAAGGTAAGACTACTGTCTTATGTGCGTACCCAAATCCTTGGCCACTGGTCAGCTCTTAGGGGTGCATTATCAACATGGTAATTAGCCAGGATGGCTGATTTCCCAAAGGGTACAATTATGCATTTCTTAGCATTGAATTTAAGACCACTGCTTTGACACCATTTATTAGTCAGAGATAGACCTTCTTGAAGAATGCTATTGTCTGCAGGGGACATGATGATAACACCCAACTTGCAATTACCTGCAAACTTGGTCAGCCATAAACCTTCAGCATTTGCTTCCATTTCCATGTGAAATACACATATTACACTGCAGCTCTTGTTTTTGATTAGTTTATATATCATCAATAGTGTAACATCAAAGTGCATCTGTCACCCCATAAATATTGTATTTATGTAGTTGTTTAGCTGTAGCTTGCTATCTTTTAACACACACATATGCACACACACACATCCTTCATCATCATATAATTCCTCATATTCCTATGTGCATTCATTTCTGTGTCTGTAGAAACTTAATAAATACTGTAGACTTCTTGTTACTAAATCTAGAGTATCCCAGTCCCACTGTAAAGGACCTCTGACTTAAAAAGTAATAAAATTAATTGGACTTAGCCATGCATTTCTGGAGTCATTGAGTTTTGCTGCTGTGAGTAATATATAGACAAATGTATATGCATTATTCCCAGCTTTCTTATCCTGGCATGCTTAATCTTTGTTATCACTACAAATGAAGGAAAGAACTCCATAACTGGTGTTTCCACATTTGTATCCACCCTACCTGTGTTATTGTGAAGTTAAAGCAAACCAGTAAAATTCATAACCATGAGGATTATGCAATGCATATAATATGACAAATGCACAGAAAGACTCTCATCAACAAATAATATTTTAATCAATCACTTAATAAAGCAAAAATAGTGTTCACTAAGAAATTTCAGCTGTAAAAAAATCTCTAGTACCATAATATTACAGAACAATAACTAGGCTTTCCCAGAAATGGATCTAGCATTAGGCAACCTAAGTAGTTCCCTAGGGGCCCACTTGCCAGGGGGACTGCCACAACATTTACTTTTTAATTCAAAGAAATAAATGTCTTCCTTAAGGGCTTTCATCTTTAGGAACATGATCTTAACATGCCATCAAGATGCACACACACTTGCTGTTGACTGTCTCTTCTACTCCTCTTCCACAAGGGAGATTTAAACAGATGGCATTCCTTTCTGTCCAAAGAATACATTCATTACCATTAAGGTGCTTTGTTCTTGCAACAGTGTGTGTGTGTGTGTGTGTGTGTGTGTGTGTGTGTGTGTGTGTGTGTGTGTGTGTGTGTGTGTATGTAATTCCCTAGTTAGGGATGGCAAGTTACTTAATTTACTCAGGCTCAAACCCTGCACCTTAGTTCCAGGAAACAAGAGACAAAATCTTCTATACAAACTGCCAGAGTGAGTTTCAGTGTATTTTCAAGGAATTGTGAGCTTCTGTTCTTTTTCAAGGAATTGTGAGCTTCAAGGGAAAAGAAGTTTAGTGCTGTTCTTGCTAAGCCTGTTGTCAATATGCAACTGTTTTGTTTAACAGATTGTCATCACTGTGCTAGAGAATTTGAAAGCAATGTTAGTACCACAACAGGTAGTATACTTCCTTTTGATGCAGAAGGCTGTGGGTTCTACTGCCACACCATATAGATGGATTGCTGATAGTGTGTTGTACTTTACAGGGGGTCTGCAGTCCTGAGTGTGTCCTCCTTTGCATGAAATGCCTTTTAAATATGAACCTGTTGTTTTGACATCCATTCCTTATTGCAGTATTACCATTTTTTTTCTAATGTCACATAGGAAATTTATTCTTCAAGGCAGCAGGCAATGAATTTGTAGATGAAACATTGAAATACAAAGTTATTTTCTAGTAGCAACCTCTTCATTAGTTACAGATCTCTTTAATGGGGAATTATTCAGATGACCTTTACTTCTGCAGCCATTGTGTATATCGAGTGATAGTGGTAGACTGTACTGGCAAAAGTTTGAGTGGACTTTTATGGTTAAAATGTTGTGAAATGGGCAGTTTTGTCATTATTGGCTCACATGTTTTGTTTCATTGTTCAAAACTACACATTTAAAAGAGTCACTCTAACAAGTGGTGCTGTATTATACAAGGAATGTAATTTAATACAATCAGGCAGGTGAATCTAAGAAAACATGCATGTATGCATGCCCATAAAAATGTGTGCAAGAGCCTATGGTTTGTAAACTGGAAAGATGCATTTTCTTTGAAAGTGGGTTTCAATGCTGTTTCAATAAATGTGAATTTCAAGGTCAGAGAGGTTTGCTGTTAGTGCTAAGTTTGATTTCACTGTATTATGTTTAGCAAATGTCTGTCAGTGCTTGTGCTATAAACTTTGAAATAAACATTTTAAATTAAATCCAAATATCTGTAGTCAATGAAGAAGTAAAGAAGAAAATAGTGTGTACACCGACATGTTTAAACAGGGTTTATGGTAACTGCGAAAAAAAAGCCAAGTAATGGGACACTAGAATGGCTGTGGGGGGGGGGGGCTGCTGGGGGGAATGGTGTGTGCGTGTTTGGTTGTGTGTGTGTGTGTGTGTGTGTGTGTGGGGGTCCCCAGTGTATTACTTTGCCTAGGGTACCATTTGACCATGATTCAGCTCTGGGGTTTCTAGATTATAATGCTTACGTAAAAGCAAATGTAAAGTTGCACTGCTTGCTACAGTTAGACATTCATGACTGTTTAAATATATAAATGTGTATATATATATATATATATATATATATATATATATATATATATATATATTTTTTTTAAATTTATTTAACATTTGTTTACCAGGAAAGTCCGACTTGGAACAAAGCCAATTTTCAGCAGAGGCCCAGGAAAAAACACTCCAGACACATGTCTTCATAACATAGGAGGAAACCCACACAAACGTAGGGGGGGGGGGACATGCAGACTGCACACAGAAGGCACTCTAGCCGAGAATCGAACCCAAAAACCTCTTGCTGTAAGGCGACAATGCAACCGCTGCACCGTCCAAAATATAAACCCCTGCCAAGTATTGAACACAGGACCATGTCAATTACAGCATAGTGCATTAACTCACTAGGCCATCTCATCTTTTCTATATATCTTCTGAATTTTGATGAAAGACCAAAATGACAACGTTCAAATTGTTGACCACAAAATGTTGCAAAAAAATGCTGACAGACTATATTACATAATATCAGTGGAAAGGCATATTCATCAACCTCAAGGACTGTGCAGTCTTGCACAGTTGCTGACCATTTACATAGCTGATCAAAATTTTGTCTTCTAAACTAATGATGACTAAAAGCTAGTTTTGACATAATTCAGTGCTCCTATATATATATATATATATATATATATATATATATATATATATTCGTGTTTGTGTGTGTATGTTTATATACAAACCACTTCAGAACAGATCTTAAAAACTACCTTCTTAATTCTAGCTCCTTCCCATGCCAGGATCCTACTTAACACCCCCCCCCCCACCTCTCTTTACCTCTCTTTACTCTAAAACTTAGAGCTTTTAAATTAGGCTTACTGATGAACACATTCTAATTGCCATATGAATAGTTAACTGCTGCTCTTTATACTCTTTGTAAATAGCAACACTATCATGTTTTTATTACCTATCTAGCTCTGTTTTTTGCAATATTAGGAAATACACACATACATACACGCACCCACACACACACACACATAGACAGATACATACATATATGTGGGAGGTTGGCATAATGATTAAGGTGTTTACCTGCTAGATACAAGGTGCAGGGTTTGATTCTTGCGTGGGATAATTGGCTACACCTAAAATAGTCCACAAGGGCAATTAGCTATGAACCTATATATATATATATATATATATATTTATTTTTTTTCCCATTTGTTAGCTGGGTGGGTGAGCTGGTCAAAGATCTTTTTTAGCATGACCCAACCAGTCCATTAGGCAGTTACGTAACATACTAAAAATACATACTTAAGGTAGATTGAAATCAGGAATGAAAATATGTCAATAAAGGCAATAAAATATTGAAAAACATTTGACAAAAAAGTTGAAATAAAGTTTGAGTTAGAATATTTCATAAAAGCAGAGAAAAGTTAGGTAAAGTTATTAAGAATGAATTTAAATATAGGTAAAACCTTCTTTTGGTAACTATATGTTACTGCCCTGAGATGCCTCCATCTCCATAGTGGGCCTGAGTATCACCAAAATAAGTCTGTGGGGGTGAGAGAGGTCAGACAGCGAGAGTTAGGCATCAAATATGAGATAGCAAAAAATACCTCCACAAAAAATAAACAAACAAAACAAATGATTGTGTACATTTTACAACATAATTGCCAAACTGTGGACTGAAATGTAATACATGGGTCAGTATACATGCAACCAGAGCACCTTAAAATGATACTATTCTTCAGGCTGAAGCCATAAAGCAGGATAGTCAGATATTTTAATATTTTGTAGAATAGCAGATCACTGAAGGAGTCATTTTTGTTTTGGAGAAAGATCTTTCTGTTATAGTCAGGTTGAAAATAGGCTTGAATGACACTGTATCATTTTGATTGCAAAGGGAATAAGATGGGTGATTAATAACTGTTTAATGGAGGGCATATGTGTAAGGAGAATCATAAATCAGAGGACTCATAAAAAGAGACCAATAATAGCTTTTGTAAAGTAAAAATATTGTCTGGCTTTTGCACCAACTTACTGAACTATACTGCAAGTGAAAGATGTGCCAGATATGTATGGTATTAGCTCTGAAATTCAGAAATGGTAGTGCTATTATCACTTTGAACTAACAGTTAACTGTTTTCATAACATTCTGACACAGAGTTTAATTAAACATAGAAGACATAAATTACTTTCATCTGAGTAAACAGAGACTGCTCAGCCACAAAATGCCACGTGAGAAGCATGACTGTAATTGCTCACCTAGTTTTAATTCTGTTTTAAAAAACTGCCTTGTAACTGTTATTGTTCATTAATCTAGTGACACTGACGGATTGCAATGCATTTCAAAGCTATAGTTAGGTTGTTAATCCTTTAACTGAAATTTTCATCTGTTTAGCCCAAGTATTATGTTATCTTAAATATAAAACTGTTTAAGTACTAAGAAGAAATCCTGCAGTGCAGCTTTTGCATTTCTGAGTAATTGTGCAGCTAATTAATGTGAAATGCAATCTAAAAATATTCTTTCAATTTTGTTTTTAATATAGATCTCAGTACTGTACCACATTAAGGATACTCTTCTCCAAAACACATGCACCAGAATGATTTGTAATTGCCAGAACTGCATAGATTAATTAATACAGCTTTAGTGTTTGTTTTTGCTGGAGCTTTAGTTTTTCCATGAGGAACAGGATGACACTCCTGCAAAAATGTGTGCATTTTGCAGTGGGTACTTGTGTACAGCAGACCTTTTCATGTTTCATTCTACACCACATCTCTTGTGACATTAAAGAAAGACCATGAATCGTCATTTTACTAACATGCTATGTAATACTTTGATAAAATACAAAACATCTCATTGGTAATTTACACTGTTTACAGCTGTCCCCTTACATACTGACTTACATGTCCCCACATATTATCACATTAATAACAATGTCCTAAGCACACAATCAGTCATGAGGGATTTGACCACCATGTTGCTTCCATTGTACGGAAAGCTTTCTATATGGCGCACCTCATAAGTAAGGGTATCTCATCCAGGGACAAGGAGTTCATAACATCCCTGTATTCTTCCCTTATAAGGCCAATTATTGAGTACAATGCCCCTTCGGCATATACCTCGCAAAGTACATGCAGCAGCTGGAGAGACCACAGAGGTTCCTCACCAGGAGAATCCAGGGCCTCAAACATCTACCATACACAGATAGGCTAAAAACTCTGTCCCTCTACTCAGTTTCATACAGACTCCTCAGAGGTGACCTCTGTCTGCCATACAAAGCAATCTCAGACCCCACCTTGATGGGTCTGCTGCATAACCGCAAGTCAAGCTTCACTTGAGTAACCCACATGCATGAGCTCAACCTGGTTTGTGACATCAATAGGACTTGTTGGTGGGACAGATTTGTGTCCCAGAGACTCCCCCATCTGTGAAATAGACTCCCTCTCCACGTAAAGCAGAGAACCTCATTATCCCTTTTCAAGCACAACCTGGATAACTGGATGGGAAACAGAAAATGCACCCCTGGGATTCCACCCGTGTCCCTGCTGGACAGGGACTTTGGGTAAACATGGGCTAAACTCTTGACTAGGCTTATAAGGGCCTCAGGGCCAATAGCCTAGTAACTTCCTATGATCCTATAGACAGAAGCATAAGGTCATTTATAGCTTATTTAGGGACAGATGGTGTATTTGTGTATTTTCCTTTTTATAATAAAACCTTTATCTGGTTTTTATCTGTAGTAATTGTACATTTTCTGTAGTGTTTCTGCATTACTTGCTTAGTTGTTCAATAAGTTTTCAGGAAATGCTTGTATGCTCCATTTTAACTTAAATAAGTAAACAGACTAGCTGGTACTGAAGTATGCAATTATATTCTGTTTCCTATATATTATTGTCTTGCCTAATCAATCCATTCATATTTCCTTACTTGCATTTCCTTGTTACACTTTGTCTTTTTATGTCATTTATGACTCCATAGTTAGACACATAGGTAGATGGATGCTACTATGACTAGGCTGGACAAAACAGGGTGACAATGAGCTGTTTCTCAGGAGCCAAGATCGCTGATGCTACAAGGGCACTTAGGATGCCTAACCCATACAACTATGAGTATGGCATAGTGGTGGTCTATGTTGGTGTACATAGTCAAATATGTAGAACCCTGAGTGATATAGAGATAGAGATGTCACAGAACTATCCATGTATGTCACAAATACAAGAAATATCCTAATACTGAGGGAAATCATTCCATCATCAAAAATGATGCTTAGGTATAAAGAACAGATGGTTGGCTTTAACAATTTGCTAAAAACCTGGTGTCACTCCAGGGCAATCCATTATGTGACAGCATTGGATGAGATGCTTGACAGCAATTCTTACATCTTCAATAACAGTTCACACCATTCATTTTAGGGCCTCTGCATATTGGTGAAAGCTTCTGCAGTCCCCATTATACTTTTTTACAGGCAAGGTCTAGCTGATAAACCTTGCAACCTAAGTTCCACAATAAATCAACCACCGTGCCATATCATGGTGGCTCTACTTAATGTTACAAGTCTGAACAACAAACTGTTGGACCTTGAAGACCATTTGCATTTGGAGCACAACCATGTACGTGTTGTTACAAAAATCTGATCTAAGTACCTGGAGAACACCCCCCCTAAGTACCTTGGTTTTGTACTTATTAATCGTTTAGACCTAAAGGAAACTCTGGTGATGTATCCATATGTGATAGAGACCACACTACATTAAGACAAATACCTAAAGATCCTCAAGTATAGTTCATAAAAACTCAAATCAAACTAAATAAGACCAGCTTTCAGTACATAGCATGTTAAAGAACTCCCTCCATATCTAAAAAAAAAATCATACAGCATACCTAAATATTCTAGATGAACTCTTCATTCTCCTAAAAGATTTTAACTACTCAGTGATTAGCTTGGGAACCTATATCACCAATGTAGGATGCACACAACAATTCTTAGATTTTTATAATGCATCAACAAAAAACTCCACAGGCCAGATTGTTAAATAACCTACTGGAGAAAAAAATGTGTCATTCTCAAAAATGTCTTCCTCACTGGTCAGCTCAGATCACAAACTAGCAACCTCCTCCATCAAAATGTCCAATCTTTCAGAAACAGATATCACAGAATTAATGGACCTCACACATATAAATCTCCTACAATTTTATGATGAAGTCTCTAAATTTGAGTATAATGGTATTGCCCAGAATGTTGTTATGGCAGAATTATGTTGAAAAGTTCTACTTGCATTTGGTTAAATTAGCAGTCACAACTAGATCTAAGTTAATGGGAAGGTGGGAATTCTAAAAGCAAACCAGAGTGGCAGTTCTTAAGCATTAATAAACTGTAAGAAAATATTAAAGTAGTAAACCAATATAGCAGAACAAATGACCCCCAAATTAAAGGAATATCAAAAGCATCAGTAGCACTAGAACTTGTATATCTCAATACAATCAAGGATCAGTAAATCAATACTCAAGATAACCCTACAATCAAGTATGTAAATCTACTCCAACAAATTAATTAGACAAAGAGGAGAGGTAGCTTTGATTGGAACAAACTTACTCTCCAAGTTAACCAGTGTGACACAGTGACTGCCTTTAAAAAGAAGCTAGACAACTGGAAGGGTGCGTTCATAAATTCACTTTTCTAACTCCTCCTATAAACAATCACATGACTATAATAATGTCACTCCTAAGAACCCCTTTACTTCTACAGGTTCTACACTGCTTTACCAATAATTCAGACCATTAAACTCCAGCCTATATCTGTACATGTTGAATGTTAGTTTTTCACACCCATGTGTAATGCAGCCAGTTATACAGACACTATTAGTTTATAGCTTGTAATTTCATCTAATTAGATGATGGGAAATCACATGATGAAACTATGTTACAAAAGATATATGCAGGCAGGAAGCTGTCTGTGCATGGCGGTCAAAATATTAACATGTTAGCTATGTGCAATATGAGAGATATATAAATGTAAAATATTTGCTTAAATAAACAGACTTGTCAAAATTGTTCATGAGTTAAGTCCTACATTTATAAGCTAATTATTCAAAAAATGTAGTCCGCTTACAATAACATGAACATCACACACACAGAAAAAAATATATATGAATAGCTAGAAATAGAGCTTTTAACAGTCTACTAATATGTTTTTAGCAGACAAGATGCAGATACAGGAATGATACAGGAATGAGTACAGGAATTAACTCCACTTTGCTACTATTGGATATAGAGCAGCTCACTGTAACCCTCCCCCCTCTGCAAACAGATTTTTCCACTAATTATGGCCACTTTACTGAGCTTTACTACCTGTGTACACTTCAAATATCTGACTATGATCTAATGAATAAGTATAAAAGTAGGAGTCATGGTAAGATATTTCAGCTCGTTATTGTCAAACGCTTATAACAGTTCATTACGGTGTTTGTAACCAATCATTAACAACACACACACAAATCAGAACTGTATCAATGTATATAGTATGCATAATAGATATTGTGATAAAAATAAAGGAATACTTAAATCAAAATCAACATATTAGATGTACATATAAATTCATTACGGTGTTTGTGACCAAGCACCATTACATACAAACATATATACACACATATAAACAGATCAAAAATATATCAAGGTATACAGAATGCATAATGCTTAAATAGGTAAAATAAATGACCCCTAAAATCAAAATCAAAATGGATTTGTACTTTTAATTTAATTTATTCTTTAGTTAATCAAGTAAGTGAACTTGTCATCATAAACTCTTTCCAGTCACAATGTCACACACATATAAGGGCAAATGCAATAAATGCGGACAGGTTAACATAGTAAATCAATGGGAGATGGGAAGAAATGGGACTACCAAGGAAAAAAAAAACATACTGACATGGGGAAATTGAAATCTCCACAAAGACAGTGGCCAGAAGTCAAGACTGAACTATAGACTCCCAGGTCTCTGAGGCAGAATCCCAATCACTGATCCACTGTGATGCCTAATCATTTGACAAGGTAAAGTGGAAAGGCTTCAGAGACATTTTAACATCAACCAGCAGGGATGATTCCCTGTCACACAAGAAAAGGAGGTGGTTCAAGAAATGTAACTACTAATGTAAAGTGAATAAGCATCATGTGCCTCCAGCTTCCCTTTTGGAGTCACCAATCATCGAAGGGAAGAAGAATGCAAAGATCTGTTAGGACAATAAGTCACCAGGAGTTAGCACATTTAAGAGGATCCAGAATGTGTAGGGTTAAAAGACAACACTGATCATTACATGAAGGTAACTATAAACACTGGGCTACATATGATTACTATTCATTCAAGTTTACATGCATGTCAAATCTTTATCAAGGGAATTAGTGGTAGATAATTGATCCTGGAGGAAGGAGAAGTTGAGAATCCTCCTCAAAACAATGACAATGAAGACTTCTTCCTACAGTGAGTTAACTTTACTGAACAGAGTAAATGGAGAAAATCAGGAGACCCACAATGTAAGAATGGAATCCTGAGGGACACTGGATACAACATAATAAGGGAATGAAATATAAACCTCAGAGACTATCTGCTGGCCTTGTCTACATATTCAGGAGAGAAATCAGTTCAGGACATTACCATATATGCCTACAAATGGTCCAAAAGACTACTATTATCCACCATATTGAATACTGGGGTGATGTCAAGGAGACAAACACAAAATAACAACACTGATATCAGGCTTGATTATTAGGAGGTCATACAAAAACAAAGAATTGTTCATTTTTGTACTATGTTTAATGTGGAAGCCAGACAGGAAAGCATTATAAATTCCTCTGTCCTATAAAACAGAATCAAGCTGGGTAAACACAATTTTCTTAGTAAATGTAAAAATAAATGGAATGTTAGGTAGGGAGTAAAAAGCATCAAAATCAATAGGATATAAAGTAAACTTCTTTAGGATAAGGGTCACAGTGGACCCGGGTAAAGGAGCTAGAAAGATCTCATTATTCAAAGAAAAAGAACTGATTTATACAGTCATAGGACCCAGCACATCAAGACAGGGAAGAATCGGCATTGTTGGACATGCATCCAGGTTGCAGGTAGCAGGATGTATGACTGAAATCAAGGAGATCAGTTCCCTGTAATTAGGAATGTGAAACTTGCACAAAGACCATGGGGGTGTTTACCTGCAAACATAAGAATAATCACATGAGGTTTATACAGAGACTGAATCTGACCTTACTGATGCCAACTTAACTACAAAAAACTGAACTGCCAACTCTCATTCCTCATTCGTCCAAAGCTTCATGGCGCATGTGATAAGTATGTAGCATTATAGTACAAATAACTGGATAAGTATGGGCTCTAATCTCAGCACTGGCAAGTGTGTGTGTGCTTGTTGGTTAAAGTATTTCTGGTGGACAGCAGCAATAAACAAACTTTATAATAAAAGGGAAAAATTGCTGTCCAGGGCTAAGAAGGAGCAGATGCCAAGTTGGAAGCAATCTCTCCTTTGGCTGAAGAAGCAAATAAGGTCACTGGTGAAGTCCTCTAAGGCTAACTTCGAGTCCAAATTGGCCATATCCACTAAGGACAATCACAAGGCCTTTTTCACATATGTCTGCAATCTCAAAGCAACACCCAAACCTGCTCAGAACTGGTGGTCAATAACACCACATACACAAATGCCGTAAATATAGCCAACCTGCTGGCAGACAGGTTCAGTAAAAAACTTCACCCCCCGTCCCCCATCAGTAAACCAGGACATCCCCAGCACCTGCCCCTCTCCCCTCATCACCAGGGAGCAAGTCCTTAATGCCCTCTCAAAGGCAAAAAATACAGTCTCCATGGGACCAGGTAACATCCCTGGCTGTATCCTACATGAACGCACGCATGAGCACTCAGCTCCATTAGACACCCTATTCAACCAAAGTCTGAGCACTGGCTTCATCCCAGCTGAATGGAGGACAGCCACTGTCATCTCTCTACACAAAGGTGGAGTCTCCACTGACCCAGGCAATTATAGGTCCATCAGCCTAAGTAGACTCATATGCAAGGCCATGGAATCCATTATCATGGACCTTATAAAGAAAGACATTGGCAACCTCCAAACAAATGACCCCCACACAGTTTGGTTTTGTCAAAGGGAGATCATGCCTGTTAAACTTGGCTGACTTCTTCGAAACAGTCACCAAAGCCATGGACAAGGGGAAAATGGTGCACACCACCTACCTTGAGCTAGCCAAAGCCTTTAACACTATTCCCCACTCTGGCATAATAGATAAACTCTCCCAGCTAGGCATCTACCCATATATTACCAGATGGGTAGCTAACTGGCTTAATGATAGAACCCACTCAGTCAAAGTAGGGGAAGCCACCTCTAGTAGTAGACCTATAACAAGTGGTGTACCCCAAGGATAGGTCTTGGAGCCTCTACTGTTTGGGATATACTTTTCTGAAGTGCAAGCCAAAACCAGTGGTCTGTGACTGGCAAAGTTTGCAGATGACTGCAAGCTGGGCAGTGTCTTAAATTCCCCTAGTGGCACCTTAAATTTCCCCTTGAAATGGCGCAAGTACTTGAGATTTTTGGATGACATATTTATTATTTGGAAAGAGACTGACAATCGACCGGTCCTTTTTTTAGAATATATAAATGGGGTGTGTGAATATTTTAAATTTACGTCAACAAATTTAGATAGTACGATTGACTCTTTGGACATGACACTTTTCAAAAACAATATACAAGTGACATTTAGTTCCAGAATTTTTAGGAAACAGTTTTTCAAACAACTATTTGGATGACAAGAGCTGTCATCCCAATTTTACGAAAAGAAATATATATAAGGGAAAATTGGTGACAGCAGCACCTATGTGTTCAGATACAGTAAGTTTTAAATCAGAAATAAATATTATTACGGACGTGTTTGTTAATAGAGGTTACCCTACTAACCTCTTGGAAGATATCAAATCTGAAGTGATGGCAAGTTGGGGTACAAAATTTAAGCCACTACTACGCAAAAGCAACTTGACAGACACTATTATAAAGGACAGATCCTATAGTCAACATAGTGATAGTCTGGTTATTCCATACGGTGAAGGTGCAGAAGAGGTTAGGAAAATAATTTCCAGAAATTAGACGATATTTAAAGGTAACCCCAGTAAATTAATATTTTGGGGTAAGAACCAAAGTTTGTTTATAAAACTTGGAGAAATTTTAAGCTTTTTTTTATCAACCTATTTATTTAACACCTCTTCCTGATAAAGGTACGACAAAATGAGATGCCTGTAGACAATGTCATTATATTCTGGAACTTAATAACATTGTTTTAAGGGAAGATGGTTATAAAGTAAACTTAGCCAAGGGTAATTGTAACACCAAAGGTGTGGTATATATTTTGATTTGCCAGACCTGTGGAGGTTACTATATAGGGAAAACAGAAAGGAAGTTGAAGACTAGGCTTTATGAATACCTTTATGCAATTTTAAAGGGGAACAGCAACAACTCCCTATATAAACACTCACTTCAGTGTCATGGATTTACATGTTTTAAGTCTGGTATTTTGAAACAAGTACCCACACATCCTAGGGGTGGTTGGTGGGAATTGTCTGTTGAGCTAAGGGATTAGAAAGCTGCAGTCCAACACACCACCAGGTATAAATGAGTACCTCTCCGATCCTAGTTCTTAAAAGGAGAGCTCTTTAACTATAACATGTTTCACAAAATTTTATATTATACTTTATCTTGCAACATTTTATATATATTTTTATATATTTCCATATGAGTTAGGGCTACTGAATAGTTAAAGTATTATTTAAATTGTACGGCATGTTATATGTAGTCATACTGTTAGATATTCTTGTATGTTACTATGTCTTTAAAAGAGAGAGAAAATGTTGGTAGTTAATTATTGTTCGTCACGCTATAAATTGCTTGATCAGTGAATGCTTTTTAGTTCTGAAGAACTCTATTTTATAACTGAGAAGAAAGCGCTTAACTGTTCTTTTTGGAAATAAAATGAATTTTGGTTTTACAAGTGACTGGTACAGTAGTTTGAGAGGTATGAAGCTTATTGTGTGATCCACTCAGAGGCCGTTATGTTTTTTCACATTATCATTTATTGGCTTTTTTCCGTGTTTGCTTTATTCTTTGTGGTTTCAATACCCTATAATGCATACAAACACAGATTGTTTTCACTTTCACAAACAGTTTTTTATATATTTGAAAATATACCATCTAGACATATAGTGGCAGACACATTCTTCTGCAAAATGTAAACTTTCATGCATCTATAACTTCTGTTTTGACTGCTTGTTTGAGATATTGACAGAAATATGAACATTCTGCTTTATAATGATCAGTATCAATAACACCGACTCTCTCACGATGTGTAACTCACCAGGAAATATCAATGACATCATCTGAGATCTCACTTGATGTCGTGCAACAGGTGGAAAATCACTTGCTTTTGAAATATTAATGTACATATAGAAATACTGTATATCATTTCCAGATATATCATAACAATTATGCTCAGCATAATGCATCCGAGATTATCCAAGTTCATCTAACTCTGGGCAAAACCGCAATCCAGATTGTAGCTTGCTACAGACCCCCCACCATGCTCCAGGATTCCCACTCCTCTTTTCTTGATACACTGGAAAATATTAAGGTACAACCCAACAGTCTAATAATGGGTGATTTCAACTACCCTACCATTAACTGGGAAAACTACTCATGTATCAACTCTTTTGCTCAACGTTTTCTGGAAATCATCAATTCCAACGCTTTGGATCGACTTATCCACACCCCCACCAGGGGCAGCAATATCCTAGACCTGGTCATCACCAACATGGGTGACCGGTGTTCCACATCAGAGGTCAGCTCCTCATTGGTCAGATCTGACCACAAGCTAATCACCCTAGACATCCACATCCCGCTCCCACCCCCCATTAGGAAAACAACCGTAAAAAATTTCTCCAAAGCCAACTTCACGCTTCTTAAGACAGAAGTGGCAAACTTCACGGCACCTATGCAGATGGACAATAGAGGTATGACTGCTGAATCCTACACAAATGCACTTTATCAGCACTTACACGAGTGCATGGATCATGCTATCCCTAACAGAACCAAGATGCTATCCTCCAAAAAAAGGAAGTCAATATGGTGGTTTTCTGCCATAAACAAACTCTACAACAGAAGAAAGAAACTGTTGCAAAAAAGAGTAAAATCCGATGATTGGAGGAACTCCCCGGTCAGCCTCAGTAAGAAGCTGAGATCCCTCATAAAACCCTCCAAAGCTAGTTATGAAAACAAAATTGCCACTGATTCTAAAGATAACCACAAAGCATTCTATAGCTATGTCAAAAATCTCAATGGCAACACTCAAATCTGCTCTGAGTTACAGCACAATGACACTAAATATACAGAACCAACTGATATTGCCAACATCCTGGCAGATAGGTTCAGTGCTAACTTTACCCCCCTCTCACCCCCTAAAGGGCCCATCTTTATACCAGAAGCATGCAAAGTTTCTGTAATCATGGCTGCACAGGTTAAAAACTTCACTCTCCAAAGCCAAGAACACAGCATCCATGGGACCTGACAACATCCCAGGCTGCCTTCTACATGAACTACAGAATGAACTGGCACCCCACCTAAGTACCATGTTCAATCATAGCCTCACCTCAGGCTTTGTTCCCATTGAAAGGTGCACTGTGACAGTTATCACACTCCACAAAGGGGGGGGGGGGCAGAACAGACCCCAGGCACTACCACCCCATTAGCCTGACAAGCCTTGTCTGCAAGGCCATGGAACGTATCATCATGGAACTCATAAACAAAGACATTGGGGATCTCCAAACTCTGCACCCCACACAGTTTGGGTCTGTAAAAGGCAGATCATGTCTCCTAAACCTGATAGACTTCTTTGAAGTAGTCACCAAAGCCATAGATGAGGGTAAGGTGGTTCACACAGCCTATCTAGATCTCGCCAAGGCGTTCGACACCATCCCCCACTCTGGAATTATAGATAAACTCACTAAACTAGGTATAAATCCCTAAGTCACAAGATGGGTTGCCAACTGGCTTACTGAAAGAACCCACACCGTGAAAGTAGCAGACTCCAAATCAGACTTTAGACCAGTGACAAGTGGAGTACCACAGGGTTCAGTCCCGGGTCCTCTCCTGTTTGGTATCTACTTCTCTGAAGTACAGGCTAACACAGAAGGTCTTTGGCTAACTAAATTCGCAGATGACTGCAGACTAGGAGCCATAACTGAAACTCCTAACGATGTGGACATCCTACAAAAGGGCCTCACTGAGACAGATGCCTGATGTCAAAGACATGGTCTCAAGCTCAATGCCAAAAAGTGCATTGTCATCCCCTTTGGTAAAAACTCTGTACCCATGAACTACCACATAGGCGGTAGTCTACCTAACACTGAAAGTGTGATAAGAGACCTTGGGACACAGGTAGACAGTAGTCTCTCCTTTGATAATCACATCACCACAGTGGTCAGGAAATCCTTCTATGTGGCACACCTCATCACAAAAGGTTTCTTATCCAGAAAAAGAGGTCATTGTTCCCCTCTACTCATCACACATTAGACCCATTATAGAGTACAATGCCCCTTTTGGTATGTACCTCACAAGACATCTACAACAACTGGAGAGGTCGCAAAAATACCTCACAAAGAGGATTACTGGCCTCAAACAGATGCCTTACGCAGACCGTCTCAAAAAACTCCAGCTTTACTCCGTCGCATATTGCCTACTCAGAGGTGATCTCTGCCTAACATACAAAGCTATGTCAAACCCAGAGCTGTTGGACATGCTCCACTTAAAGAAATCCCAATCCCTCCAAGCTACACGCTCTAGGGACCTAAACCTTGTCATCACAATAAACAGAACATGCTGGAGGGGCTAGATTCCTGTCCCAGAGACTTCCCATACTCTGGAACAGACTACCTAACTATGTCAAACAGAGCTCCTCATTAGCACTCTTCAAGAAAAATCTTGATGATTGGATGGGTAATAGGAAATTCACCCCGGGGATCACTTCTGTGGTTCTGCTTGACAGGGGCACAGGAAAATAATTTTCTTGGGTGGCGAAAGCCAGGGTACCTTTTTGGCTAGGCTTGTATAGGCCTTAGGGCCAATAGCCTAGTACCCACCTATGAACCTATGAACCTATGAAACTAGTAATTTATCCAGCATATTGTTTTATGCATGGATAGTAACAATGTATTTTTCTGTCTCCCAACTTATATTTCACAGCATGCCTCTCAACATAATGAAGCTCACTAAAAGTCTTTTGGCATTTCCCGGTTAGGGGTCGCCACAGCGGAACTCCGGTCTGCTCATGAATGGCAGTGGATTTTTAGGGTGCTGAGTTGCCAGCCTGATGCCCAACCTTCAAAGAAGGCACGCCCATTCACGCTCGCACCTACCTGCATGTCTTTAGCGTCACTCAACTGCAGGGAGGACATGCAGACTCCACACAGAAGGCGCTTCAGCCGAGAATTGAACAGGAGATCCTCTTAATGTGAGGTGACAATGCTAACCTCTGCACCACCGTGGCCTCAAAATGAAGCTCACTAAGTTATGAAAATATGAATGGAAATATAAACATAGGAGTAAAATGAGTAACAAGTGATTCATATCTCCACTGCAGGACATCCTATGTTAACATCCTTCTTGCCATTTTATTAATTACATCTTTTCATTTATTTTGCCGCCTATTATTAATTCCTAAGTCAATTAATCAAAGAATCTAGCTCTTAAATACCATAACTAGATAAGGAGTTATGCTTGTTAAAAAGTGCTATAGGCATGAATGAGTTAATCATTTACATCCATTAATCCTTTTAGCAGTATTATGTATAAATATATAAATATATATATATATATATATATATATATGTAGAGAGAGAGAGATGCAATTGTAAATATTTTATTTGTTGTATTTATTTTTAATGCAAACTTTCATTTTTTACTGCACTCCTTATACTACTGGACTACCTATTCCAAACTGCAATCTTGTTCATTTGCAATTTTTGCTATTTACCTCACTGAAACTCAATGAACTAAAGTGGTAATGTTGACCTGAATTGAATTCTACTGGTCAATACTTTAAACTCTACCACTGTACCACTGTAGAAAATACCCCTGAACAATGTCCACCTTCCATACTAATGTAGTATCATCATACACTCCTGCAGGTTGGTACAGCACTACCAACGGATCATCATCTCCCGATCATACCCTGTACCACCTTACAGCCAGGGGTGGCTATCCCCTTCTTCCCACCCTACTTAAACCTCTGTACCATAGTACTTGAGCGGCCCTTTCTCACTGCTCAGTCCACTTATAGCATCTCTACCCACTAAAAAAACATGTTTTAGACATTTGTATTTCCTTCAGAGCTTTTGCTCATAACTATGAGATTCCTTACTGTAGATTTATATCTTCCCTTTTGGGCATGTTTCACAGGGCAAAACAATACTGACTTTTTTTTTCAATGCTTAGCAGGAAGGTTTAAGGATGTCTATCTGACTGGATTATAATTACTCATGACCTGAAGGCATAATAAGGACTAGCAACTCATTTCAGACCACATAAAAATCAATTCCAGTTTCAGACTGATTGCAGGAGTTATATACAGGTCTACTGCAAAACATCGACTTACCACATGGTTGAAACTCAGCTCATCGAAACCTTAAAATATCAAACACTGGGAACATTGAAAACTAACCTTGGGAAAAGAACCACTTGGCCACTATGGTGAACTTTGCCCTTTCTCCACTGTAGTGTGATCTCGGAGTTTCTCCACTGTAGTGTTACTTGCTGTGCTGTTTTTGTCCTGGTGGCCAAGTGGTTCAGTTCCCAGGGTTAGGTTTTGCGGTTCCGGGTGTTCGATGTTTTAAGGTTTCGATGATGTGGTCTCAATGAACTGGGTTTCAAAAATGTAGTAAGTCGATGTTTTGAAGTAGACCCATATATACATATAAAAAGCTATGCAAAAAAACAGATTTAAACTTTACTTAAAAATTATTATTAACGTGTGTATGTGTTTAAAGCTCTGGATTTGTTCTCAATCATTTATTTTTATCATATTCCTAGTAGGTGCCTTGACATTCTGCATCAGCTTCTGTTACCTTCTGCTTCAGAATTCTGGTGCCTGGTGTTGCACACATTTGGTAAGTACTTACTTTATTTTATTTGTTTTCCAGTGTAGAGCACTGATCTCCATGGGCCTTTTTCAGCGTCAGCCCAGGAGAAGTGGCTGGTTAAGTGACTTGCCCAGAGTCACACAGTTAGGCAACAGAGCCAGAGGGAATCAAACCTTGTACCACTGGACCACAGGAAACAGCTTGTTAACAGCTCCTTAATCCTCTAAGCCAAATGCCAGTTGCAGTGGTACTGCTCATGGTTGCTACTTTGGACTGTGTAGCATTGTGTGTGAAACATCAAGTATACCAACCTGATTGCTTGTACACATGACCTTTCAGCAGCACCTGGCTCATTAGTGATATTTCCCTCCAGAGAAATGATAGCCAACAGTTGTAATTTTTTTGTAATCTGTTTCTGTCTTCCATTTATCTTGTTTTTGCTCTGACTTACAGAAGTACGCAACTTGACTGACAGAGATATGTGTAGTCGTCTTCGTCCCTGCTGTAATTTTTTTTTTCCTTGCAAGTCGCAGGCTTTTGGGCTCAGCTATGCATTGCTGAACAATATATAGATCATAAACTTTCATGTGATCGCTGAGTAACAAACATATCTCTCAACTGTACAGATTTTCATAGAATGCCCAGCTTTTTGCATCCTATTTTTGGTCCATTTTTCATAAAATTATGGTTTTCTGGCAAATTAGTTGCAAATAATTAAAGACTATAATTAGAAAGTAATGACATTTGAGTTTCATATGTCATACCCTTCAGAAAATTCATGCTAATGCAAAACCTGTTATTCTATCAACTTTCTATGTTTGTAAGAGCAAATTTTAAAAAGTACCCCTATTTTTTGGGCCTTTGTCCCATTTTTATTTATGGCTTTGTCCAGATTTCTTGCTCTAAGAGGTTGAGATGTATGGTGAAAGCCAAGTTATAGGTAAGGAACAAATATTTCTATTTTATTATTTTTAACCTAGTAACCCCACTGAGGCATGCGCTCATTTTCAGAAGACCAGAGGAGTACACAACACTATAATGCATAATTAAATATTGTAACGTCCATAATCATGTTTCTGACTATAGAAGATATTGCATATAATTCTTATGAAAGCCATGAGAAAAATGGAAGCCAAACATAGATAGCACAACATATTTCCCATATTTTGTCCTTAAAATACACAGCATCTGCAACAGTGATGCTTGCTCAATTTGCCACTGTCAGTCTATGGCTAAATGCAGGAAATGGTCCACTGCAAAGAATGATAAAGTGCTATTTTCATTAAATCTTATCTGCACACCTGCTGTGTTTCCCCAACCAACATGTAAGTACAAACATACACACACACTTCAGTAGCCACTCTGGGGTACCTGGGCCTATAGGCTCAAGTTCTTGTGTTTACAGTGTCCAATCAGCTGCTGTCTACTCTGATCCCTAGTATAACAGAACTAGTTTTTTGAAAACTGCAATTGTGTTTTTTTTTTTTTCAATAAGCAAAACTCATCACCATCCACTGATTGCCACATGCAATCCTCAGCAAGGCAAATACTTCTACAGTGACTGATTATTGCCCATTTCCCTATTATTTGTAGCATGTAAAATTACCAACTAGTGTAACTGTATCCCATTTCTTTGCAGCTGTTGCTATGAGCTTCCAGTTCATCACATTTGATATACAGGTACAATTATCTTAATAAAATGTCATGAATCTTGGCAGTCTTTCTATACACACTTTCCTTTATACCACAATAGTCTAACCATGGAGTTAATAATTTGTTATACTGGTGGGGGACACTGAAGCATCTCACATTGTGAATGTGGGACAAAAATCCCTATTTGGAAAGTGCAAGGGTAGACATCCTCAATATTCAATAAACTATTAGCTTTTTTTTATTTTACAAGATGAGGTTCACTGTGTTAGTAAGCTCATGGTCTTTGTGCAGGATATGCTCTTGCAAGAGTTTACTCGATCACTTGAAATCCATATCAGCAATACTATAAATGATTCCACAGGGACAGAAAAAAGAGAACAGAGCAACTGAATCAAATATAGTCTAAGCCAAGATGCAGGAATATGTTGCTTTCCCCAACACATTACAGGAAAGCATACAGGCAATGAGGAAAAGGAATCTGTGTATTTCAATATGTCACTTGATATTTCAAGTGAGCTGCTTGTTATACTGTCTGAAAGTTTTGTAGGCAAAGGTTTGCCGGAAGTCCAGGGACATATCACTGCAGAGCACACTTCAGTGAGGACTCAGTGCTAGACTCCACCTAGATCATCATGCCCGCTGATCTACAGCCGGGATGTTGAATCTGTTGAGAAGTTACCATGGCACTGGAGCATTATCCCTCCCACACCTCCCAATCCTATCTAGTTACTTTCATGTACTGAGCTGGGGGAGCAAAGTGCTATAACACCTTGGTTTAGATGATGTGCTAATGGACATGTTCTGTTCTCATTTGTCAATCTGTATGAATCAAGTATTCATGAGGGTGAGATGATGCTGCAGCACCTTGGCCAGTTGTCATTTAGTTAAGTAGCTTAGTGACAGAGTAACTGGAGCACTGACCTGGTGACCATGAAACTGAGTCTTAGTATCAGCATGTACCTGCAAAATGCTGTGCACCTTGACCTTCATTAGGGCTTTGCCCCCAAGCCACTGAGTTGCTACAGCAGTTGATTTCAGCTCATTTTTAGGTGGCATGTTAATGCATTCTCTCCTTTCCCTCTTTGCCTTTTTACTTTCATGAAATCTATAAATTATCTGGCCTGCAAGTCCTTTGCATTTAGAACAGACAGATTAAACACACACATGTTCTGTCTCTACACTAAACCATTTCACCTTACCTAAGTTTAGACCATTTCAGAATGATAGAGGGGTACCCCATGACAAGAATCCTTCTAAACATTGGTCTGCTAATGTTCTCTGCAAAATCTAAGAAAATATTATTTTACAGACTGTAACCATAATTTTAAATAATTAATATATCTTTCCAACTGCACTGTCTACACACAACTACACCTAAACTACTTTAATTCTGTAAAAAGAGTGGCTAACACAATCTTGTAATGTTGACAGTCATAATAAGTCTAGAAAATAAAGAAAATGGCCGTCAGAATTTTTCCCTGAAATTAAGAAAATGTTACACCAAAAATTCCCATGGTTTACTGATCTTCTGTGGACCTACTAGAACTCATCCACTTACATGTGCCAAACACTGTGAGTTACAGGACTTACTACTTCGACTTCTACTTTCATGACTATAAACATGACCTCACACTTTGGGCACTGATTGGAAACTGAGGAATGTCCCTTATGTATTACCTTGTTAGCTGCAGGTGTTTGAGCGAATACGTAATATATTTCCTCTTTCTGAACATTTTAGGTGTTCTATGGGACTCTCTTTATAACTTACATTATCACCATAGTGCAGTTCTGCACTTGCAGAAACTGTGAAATTAGCCTTTGGTAGGGAGTAGGACACTGTCAGTGCCACATTTCGTAAGTATGAAAGTTATGTCCAAAATTATTTTCTATAGGTATGTAGCTGTGTTTAATTTAAATAAATAAGATACCACAAGAAATGGCTATGAACAAAATTCTAAGAAGCTTTATTAGTCTCTCTAGCACCTCGGCCAAATTGCCTTCACTTGCGTACAAAAAAAATTATCGTTCACAGATTAAATAGTTTTCACAATAAAACAATTAAAGAATTTAACAATCAATTAATTACATACATTAAATACATTCCAATTATATTCCCTATTTAACCCCTGAGGTGCTAGAATATTATACTTTAAAATATACACTGTTTCTTTGTGCAACAATTTGTCTTTCCGACTAACTCCTTCTCCTATATATGAAACTACTTGTTCCGAAATACAGCCTTTCAACACAGAAGCATCACCGTTATGATAATCCCTAAAATGGAGAGCCAGAGGGCTTTTAGGACGTACATTTTTGATATCCCTGACATGCTCTTGTAATATTACTTTGAAAGCCCACTGGCTTTCTCCAAGATACAATAACTTGCATAGACATTGTAGGGCATATATTATTTCTTGTGTATTACAATCAAATTTTTGTATAGGCTTAAAATTCACATTATTTATCCTAGAAAAATATTTCACTAATTAAGAACATATAGAGCACTTCCACACCTATATGTGCTGTAATTATTATTAATACCCTCATATCTCACATGAAGACTTGGTAAAACAAATTTACTCTTTACTACAAGATTCCCTATACTTCTATCTTTTTATAAAACACACTGGGAAGTCTTTCAATATATTTATATAACTGGTTATCCTGCAATAACATTGGCCAATAATATTTTACCAATTGTATTATTTCTTCACTCAAAACATCATAAGTGGTGACAAAATATACTTTCCTTTTTTCATTATTCCCCCTTATGTGACTATTCACAAAGTTATTATAAGATCTATCTTTCACCTTCCATTCCTTATTTTCAAATTTTAGCTTTTTACTTTCAGACATGCAGTAGGTGGATTGGATACTCTAAATTGGCCCTAGGTGTGAGTGTGTGCATGTGTGTGCCTTCTGTGGAAGGTTGGGCTGGCAACTCGAGACCATAAAACTCCACTGTCAATCATGAGCGGACAGATGATCCACTATGGTGACCCCTAACCGGGAAAAGCCGAAAGAAGAAAAAGACTTTCATCCATACATAATTTAGAATTAATTTTGAATGAATTCAGCATGTGAAACTCAATGTATTGAAGAAATAAATATGTACTAAAAATATCTACATGTAGATGTGCATCTGACTAGAAGCCATGTGTAATTAATACTCTGTGCTCTCTACAACTAGTCTATCTTCCCCTTCTCTCTATCATATCAACTCCTTCTGCTGTCACTTGCTTCTGTCTCCTTCTTTTACCCTTTAAGCTAATTTCCTCTCTCTGCTAATAATATTACTTAATATTTAAAACTTCTAGTCCTACACTTGTATGATGATTTTAAACAATTCTTCACTGTTGTTATCAATTTATGTAATATTATCAAATTGTTCTATGTGTTATTACTTTATTTAATGTGCTCCCTCTACCTTATATATTCTGCATTGTTCATGTATAATTTTTCTTTGTATGTAAGTACATGTGGAGCTTTTCTCCCCGGGCCTCCACTGAATATGGGCTCATTTCAGGCCCAGTGGACTTTCTATGCAAACAAATAAATAAATAATGCAGACTGCAGCACAGAACAAAATATTGGATAGTAGTTTGGGTAGTGAAGACCCCATTTTTCATTAATTCTTTCAAAATGTTTCCAGAGTTTTTGATAACATTTTCCAGCCTTCAAGACTTTGCTTTGCATTTACTGTCATGAGGTCAGAATTTGAAAGCTTTTTTGAAAGTGTTAAGATTACAAATTATAGGGATTTGAATAGGACAACAACTTTAAAGTGTGGCTGCTGGAAAATAACATTACTTCTTTGTTTAAGCAAAAGTTCCCTAAAGCCACATATAATACCAAGGTGGTTATATATGTTGCTACATGCACAGCGTATTTCTCATTTTATATTTATAAAACAGAAAAGGCTTCAAGAAAGAGGATATATGAGCATGTGTATAGTATATTAAAAACAGTATGACAGGAAGACACTGAGTAAACATGCCAAAAATATAGTAATTTCCAATTTTTTTTTTTTTTTTTTTGCTTGACAAAATTGAACCCAAAAATTTTAGAGGATGTTGGAGGAGAAAATTATAAGTGAAAAAACTGATGTGGCAGGTGAAGACAGATGTATACACATCAGATATAAATGAGAATATTAATACTTCCACAAAAGGTAGTACAGTTCGGTACCAATAAAGGCTGTCTTCCAAAACACAAAATCAAAGCCTCGTTCCACAAAATCAACTCACTGTTCCACAGGTAAAACACTATTTATTGGACAAATAGAACTCAGCAAAATTGGATTTAGCGCTTTCATCTCCACACTGGAGACCTCATCAGAATCAATTGAAAGCACCTCTCCCATTCCTTTTATACATCCATTGTGGAGTAATAATTAAATAATTAGACAATTAGATGGTAATTCCATAAATACATAGTGAAATGCAGTTGAAGTCAGAAAGTGTCAATACAACTAATATATATATATATATATATATATATATATATATATATATATATATATATATATAACTTCCATATAAGATTTCTCTATGAAATTATTGTGTTGTGTTACACATGATGCACCAAAACCTTTATATAAAAAATATTTAGAAATGTCAATTAGAATGTAGAGTATATAAAATACAAAGAATACAGACACTGAATGTTCAGCGTATGAGGTTTTTTTAAAAACTCATGTGAAATTAATAATTTATACAAACTAAAAATTCATACATAATAAATCACTAAGGTACATAAATATCAATATTTAATATTTAATTTCTTAAAATCTATGAACATTTTTTAATGTGTTTTAAGATTTGTGTCTCTTAGGGTCTTCCGATAAAATTTTCAGAGCTGGTGTAATTGAAATATGATCGTTAAGACCCTTACCACTACAAGCATCAAGTTTAAGCTGCCATATCATCTCTCTATATGCTAATTTGGTCTCCCAATCACCCCCTCTCTCAAGATGTGGGACTTCTTCAAGGACCCAAAACTTAAAATTAGCTTTGTGACATGTTTGTGAGTGTCTAAAAAGTGCATTGTTTTCATTCTTCCGGTTGATATCCCTCATGTGTTCATATATTCTTTTCCTTACATGTCGCTCTGTTTTGCCAATATAGTATGCCCAGCAGAATTTACAATAAGCTAGGTATACCACCCCTTTGGTGTAGCAACTACTATACTGTTTAGCCCTCAATGTTGTTCTTAATGTAGGAATTAGAAGTTCTTTCTCACCTGCTATAAATGGGCATTGTGGGCATCCCCCACATCTGAAAGTACCCTTTTTCTTAGAAACAGTTCCACTCTCATTGTTATGCTTTCTGCTCTCCAAGATATTCTTCATATTGTTATTCCTCCTAAAACTGTATGTCAACTTATTTTGGAAAACCATAATTCGGGTGAGCATAGCTTTGAACTACCTTTTGTGGAAGTTTACTTTTTTGTTTTCTACCAGAATATTAATACTGCATACTACAGTGGCACAAAACAAAAAATAAACTTGTAACCAAAAACAAAAACAAAGATAGGCAGCAAGCTGTAGAATTCCAACCAGTTTATTGTTAGCGCTTTCGTTCAGGAAATACATGAACTTTTTCAGACAAAGGAACCCCAAGAGTCCTCAGTTAAAATAAAACTGTCAGTTAAGATGAGATACTTAATTATAAAACCAATTAACATAACTTGAGAAATTTAAAGAGCCAGTGTTATACAAGGTAAAATGTATATGTAAATAAATATATTATAAATATAAATGCTTTTTTTAAAAAATCGGCAACAATTTTAAAATCACAACATATCAGTCTTACTACTTATTTTCTTGTGTATATAAATTAATCTAAATACTGTTAAATGCTAGATAACAACTTGAACAACTCTAACAAATGGATATATAAAATTCGTATAAATATATACTGATAGATATGTATAAATATTTATAAATTCATTCAAGTATTAGAAAAGTTGTTATACAACCGAATTTCACCTTTGTAGGGCTTTTAATTTCAAAATACATTTTATCGAGCAGTATTCATTAAGCCCTGGTGGGACATGTGCATATGTTTTAATTTTCCAAACAAGTTTTAATTCCCAGGTCCCACCTCTAATGTTCCTAATTATTTGTTGTAATATTATAAACTGGAATTTCTGTGTGGGGTATTCTAGAATGTGTCTAGCCAGAGCATTTGTGGTATTACCCCTACTAATTTGTTACTGGTGTTCATAAATTCTCTGCTTAAACAATCTTTCAGTTTTACCAATGTAGTAGCTTTGGCAATATTGGCATAAAGCAGCATGTACTACTCCTGCTGTTTCACAGTTAAATTTTCCATTGATGGTGTAGATTTTGTTACGTATGCGAACTTTATTAGTTATCATAATGTGCTGGCACTGCCGACATCTCCCACACTATCTCATTCCCCAGTTGCTGGGGAATTTTTGATTGTTCTTTTCTAACAAATCTTTAAAATGTAGGTCTCTTCTATAGGTAATATGTGGTCTATCTTCCAATTTCATATTAATAGCACTGTCCCCTGATATTATAGCCCAATTTTTAATCATAATATTCTTAATGGCATGTGCATCAATAGAGATAGTAGTAAGAAAGCTTATTCTGCCATCATAATTCCTAATACTATTCTCCCTATGCTCATCAGGGGGAGTATCACTTATTGTTTCTCCATAACCCCTGCATAGAATAGGTTAAAAATGGCCAGTAGTCCTTTTAGTAGCCACTTCATTAAACAATTGTTGAAAAAGCTGTTCTGGGTAGCCCCTTTCATGAAACATGACTTTCAATGTGTTACATTCAAACAGAAGGTCAGTCTCTGATGATAACATTCTAGCTACCCTAACTAGTTGGCCCTTAATGGCTGCCCTAATCAGTTGTCCCTTAATAACTGCCCTTTTCTGGTGGAATGGGTGGCTACTACTAAAGTGTAGAAAAGTGTTTGAGTAAGTAGGTTTTCTGAAAATACTAGCCTTAAATCTATTATTGGGTCTGTCTTTAGATAGTGACACGTTCAGAAAATTAATGGAGTCTGTGTTAAACTCAAAAGTGAAATATAGGAAGTCTGTGAATTTGGAAATTTCATTAATAAAAGTTGTTACTAAATCTAGACTTCCTTTCCACATAAAAAAAAAATGTCATCCTGATATCTACCTAGAACAGCTTTTTCAACAATTGTTTAATGAAGTTGCTACTAAAAGGACTACTGGCCATTTTAAACCTATTCTATGCAGGGGTTATGGAGAAACAATAAGTGATACTCCCCCTGATGGGCATAGGGAGAATAGTATTAGGAATTATGATGGTAGAATAAGCTTTCTTACTACTTTCTCTATTGATGCACATGCCATTAAGAATATTATGAATACAAATTGGGCTATAATATTAGAGAACAGTGCTATTAGTATGGAATTGGGAGATATACCACATATTACCTATAGAAGAGGCCTAAATTTTAAAGATTTGTTGGAAAGGAACAATCAAAAATGGCTCAACAACTGGGGGATGAGAAAGTGTGGGAGATGTTGGCAGTGCCAGCACATTATGGCAATTAATAAAGTTCGCATACATAACAAAATCTACACCATCAATGGAAAATTTAACTGTGAAACAGCAGGAGCAGTATATGCTGCTTTATGCCAATGTTGCCAAAGCTACTACATTGGTAAAACTGAAAGAATGTTTAAGCAGAGAATTTATGAACACCAATACCAAAGTAGTAGGGGTAATACCACAAATGATTTGGCTAGACACATTCTAGAATACGCCACACAGAAATTCCAGTTTACAATATTACAACAAATAGTTAGGAACATTAGAGTTGGGCCCTGGGAATTAAAACTTGAAGAACAGGAACTTGTTTGGCAAATTAAAAGATATGCACATGTTCCACCAGGGCTTAATGAATACTGCTTGATAAAATGTATTTTGAAATTAAAAGCCCTACAAAGGTGAAATTTGGCTGTATAACAACTTTTCTAATACTTGAATGAATTTATAAATATTTATTTATGCACATCTATCAGTATATATTTATACTAATTTTATATTTCCATTTGTTAGAGTTGTTCACGTTGTTATCTAGCATTTAACAGTATTTAGATTATTTTATATACACAAGAAAGTAAGGCTGATGTGTTGTGATTTTAAAATTGTTGCTGATTTTAAAAAAAAGCATTTATATTTATTTACATATACATTTTACCTTGTATAACACTGGCTCTTTAAATTTCTCAAGTTATGTTAATTGGTTTTATAATTAGTTATCTCATCTTAACTGGCAGTTTTATTTTAACTGAGGACTCTTGGGGTTCCTTTGTCTGAAGAAGTTCATGTATCTCCTTATACTACAGTGGCAATCATCTATGATTTGATATGGCTTATGAATTAAGATACTGTTCCCACAGACCATTGTTTAATGTTTTGGGTATTTTATATGCTGTTTTATACTTTATTATATTATTTAAACACAACAGACAGGGTTTTTTATTAGTGTGTGGTACTGTCATTTTGTGTACTATCACTTTACATGTATTTGATGTATTGTTGTCATGTGACTGCCATTCTGATGAACTTTCATTTTTATTAGTGATGAAAATGTTAAATAAACAGTGAATGTCTGCTTTGCTCTGGAAGGCTTGATGTTTCTACCATCAGTTGGAGAGTATTGCAAGTGACAGATACTTTGTCTCCTCATAAGCAGTATTTCCATTGCTCTCAATGGTGCCGGACAACAGCTGAATCTGTTGTATGTGATTTACTGATGTTAGTATTTTTTTATTGTGCTAGCTCAACAGAAATACTAAAAATAGTGTTACTGAAGGGTGGAAGTGAACATTCAACATTGGTTTACCTACCCTGGGATGAAGGAAACAGACTATTTTGGTGCAGTTTTGGATCCCAATGTGAAGTAGGAGCATAGCAAACAATGTGCCATCTCTTGGGACATACAGAAGGTACAGCATGTCCTTGTGCCACGGAATTCACACATTAGTCACTTGGAGATGGAAGCATACAATATTACTTAAACACCTTGAGGGCTTCTTAGATTATGGCACCCCATGAGTGGATCTCATCCTAAAAGAGAACAGAATTTCCAGTTAATCATGAGTAGGTTGATAGTGCCAGGCATTGGCAATAAAAAGAATGAAAAAGGAATTGTGCCATTTTATTATATACTGTTACTGGTGATCCTGTATATGCATACCTCCCCGGGTGGTTCACACAGATGTGGGTGTGGCGCAGGCATCACTTGCAAGATTGACATTTGAAAAGGCCATGATGTTGTATTCAAATGATGCTTGTGCAGATTTGATGGTGACATCATGCATGCAATTTAACATTTTCCTCAATGTAGTATGATCTTGGAGTTGGTACATTTAATTTGCAGGGGATGTGGGGGGTGCAGGGCACACAATCCCCTTTGCAAAAATGTAAAAAACAAAACAAACAAACAAACAAACAAAAAAGTAATTATAGGGTCACCTTGAGCTAAATGCCAAATACCTGATGAATATTCATGTGGCCAGTGAAGACATCAACATGAATATTCAGAGTTTAGTCTGGACTTGCTACTGAGCACCTGGGGAGGTACTCATATACATGATTGCCTTGTTATTTTGTTCCTGAAGAAGTATTAAAACTACCACCAGTTTTCATAAGCTTATTCATTCTCCTTTTCAAACAAAAACAAAACAAAACTTATTAACTAACTAACTAACTAACTAAATGAACAAATAAATAAATAAAATACTACTCCAAAACACTCTCTTTCTCTCTCTTTCTTTTGGAATGATTTGCTTTTAATAACTTATCCGGTATTAACAAGCCTCTGAATTTTTTTTAAAAGGTCATTTACTGCCCCAGACACTACACGACAGTAACTGCCCCTATCTTATACTTAAACCATGACAAAAATAAAATAAGATAAGGTCTAATTCAAGTAAAAGACATTATTTTTATCTCATTAGATATTGTCTACAAATATTATTTCCACAGCAATGACAGGGTTTCTATAAAGATGGCTTAATCTTTCTACGTACAGCTAAATCAATAAATCACCTTTTCTAAGCCCAAACATTTTGGGGCCATATTGATATACTTTATTATAATTCAACAGTCATATCAAATTAACTGTTAAACCATTTGATGCATTTGCCTCTATATAAACCTTCAAATGCCATCTGCTCATATATGAAACTGTTTTGCTTCCCTACCTCCACTCATTTTAACTCTCTTCTTTATTGTATCTGTTAGTAACTTCACAAAATACACTTTTAGGAGATGATACACACCATATAAAATTAATCTTTTCAATCTCATCATCAAGCATCATAGTATTTTAAATCCCTTTTCCCCTCAGTGTAGAAAACTGAGCACCAAACAGACTCTAACCTTGCCAGATTTTTTTTGCAGTCAATATCCATATCATTTTCTTATTATCATAAATTAATAAAGCACAAATAAAGCATTCAAGTCATGATAGATATGCATGGGTCCAAGAAAACATATTTCAATAAAACTTGGAGCAGTGAGAGACAATAATTTTACATTTGCTTTCTAAGAGACATAACATCTGCATCTACTGGAATCTTTTAAAGTCAGAGG
This sequence comes from Protopterus annectens, assembly GCF_019279795.1. Taxonomy (NCBI): domain Eukaryota; kingdom Metazoa; phylum Chordata; order Ceratodontiformes; family Protopteridae; genus Protopterus; species Protopterus annectens. The sequence goes on from NC_056734.1 coordinate 536,539,763, forward strand.
TTGAATCAATCAATTTCAAACATTTCTGGGCACAGTCCTTCATAATATTTTGTTCTATGTCTTTAACATAAAATCTTCTTCTTCTTTCGGCTTTTCCTGGTTAGGGGTCACCACAGCGGAACAACGGTCTGCAGAATGATTGGTAGTTGAGTTTTACTGTGTCGAGTTTCCAGTCCGGCACCCAACCGTCCACAGAAAGCAGCCACACATTCATACCTAGGACCAATTTAGAGTGTCCAATCCACCTACAGCATGTCTTTAGGATGTGGGAGGAAACATGTCTTTAACATAAAATAGAAATACTTAAAATATTACCTTTTACTTGTGTCTTTGTATATTTGACAGAGCAACAATCTAGTAAAATATGTTTTTCATGATGTCCTTTTAGCAATACACATTTCCCTTGCATCCAATTCATCCATAGTTTCAATCATATTATTTATTATCACAAATATTCTTGATTTCCATTTCTTTGTCCCAGCTTTTTGGCTACTAACATCAGTAAAGTAATGCTACTATTCAGACTAGGAATAATATACATTTTTGCCATGTCCCAACAGCCATGGTGTCTTTGTAAGGTGTATCTCCTTCCTTAAAATTCCTACTACATTAGCCTTAAGTACCGTTAAACCTTATCATGACCAAAATATGGCCCTATGTGCTAAATATGTCCTCTTCAAACTTCTAGCAGTGGGAGTCTACTGTTGGAAACATCTTCCTCAGACTTTGGGAAGCATACAAAATATTTGTACAAACACTTACAAGAAAAACTTCCGAATCTCTTAGATGTAGTGGCATATCACATTAAATGACAAACCTATTTCCATTTCCTGGTGACTTCAGGGAAGTCCTGTCTAAGTTCAGTCATAATTTTCACCACTACTCTCCATGATCAAGTCTACCACTTTAAGGGATATAACACCTAATAATGCTGATCAGCCCAATCACCATTTTATTTATGTATTTATGTATGTACGTATGTATGCATGTATGTATTTATTTAGTTATTATTTATTTGTTGAAGTGGGCAGATTTGTTCAAGGATGATAACCAAGGAGTGAAAGCCCAGAGTTACAGAGAGGTAATAAGAAGTAACATGCAGGGGGCATGGCTAGCATGAGATCTGGGTAGAAGCCTTTTACTTCAGCTCTGTCTATTCAAATTATTTTTGACAGGAATTTTTAAAACATACTATTCTAATAGTGGAATGGTGGTGCTGCGGTAGTGTTGTCGCCTCACAGTAAGATGTTGTCCTGTTCGATTCTCAGCTAAAAAAGAATCTTCTGTGTGGAGACATGCATGAATGGGCATACCTTCGTTGAAGGTTGTACGTCAGGGCTGGCAACTCGGTAAGTAAAAATCTGCTGCCAATCATTAGTGGACCAGAATTCCGCTGTGGTGACCCCTAACCGGGAAAAGCCGAAAGATACAACAACAACAACAATGACTATTCTAATAGTGGAAATTTTTATATCATTGGATTCTTTATATTGTATACTAGGATAGTATTAAAACATTTCTTTTGATACCATTAATTTTCCTGTCAAATCAGTGGTAAGTTGTTCTTTCTCATCAGTCAACATGAGTTTCACAAAAACTTCACATACTGACATAACTTTTAAAAGGATCTGTAATCTTTGTTAACTAATATCCAAGAGTTAACTTCCAAAATAGACAGATTGGATATGAAATTGGATACTTTTAAAGAAAAATCTTCAAAGCAGATGGACATTCTTCATGAGGATATGCAGCAACAAAAACAATTAATTTCTGGGATAGAAACAGCATTAAATGACATGGAAACTTGGATACAGGAAGGTGAGCACAACATAGAATTTCTTTTAAAGCAAAATACATTACTTCAAACAAAAATAGATGACCTTGAAAATAGGTCCCTTCGTAATAATGTAAGAATATTTGGCTTACCCGAGAATATAGAAAATAATAACATGGAGAAATTTCTGACATCTTGGATACCTGAAATTTTAGATCTTCCTGAAGCTCTATCATATGGAATTGAGAGAGAGCACAGGTCATTGGTTTCATCAAAAGGTAGTAAAACTAACTCAACAAGATCTGTAATTGTCAATTTTCTATCTTCACATGACAAAGAAGCTCCAATCAAAATAAAAGACAGTTTGATACGCTTTGACAATGACTATTCTCCTTTGGTATTATCTAAAAGAAATGTTTTTTTACCACTGATAAGAGAACTAAAGAAAAATCAAATAAAAACACAACTACTATTCCCTGCTAGACTAAAAATCTTTCATCAAAATGCTACAAATATATTTGAAAACGCAGATTCTGCCTTCTCTTACATTAAAACAAACAAAATACTAGCAAAAGTTGAAGATATGGAATGGATAAGTACTAGAACAAAAAGACTTGCTGAAAATGGATCATGGATTAGTACGGAACAAAAGAAAAAACACAAGAAATTACTTTATCTTCACAACATACAAAACTAATAATATTCAAACTAGATACAAAATAAACCCAGAAGTTGGGGAGAAAGAAATTGAGACAACTGGAAAGTTATTATTTAAATAATTTCCTTTTCTTGCTACATTGTACATGTTACAATATAGTCTTTAATTTTCTTGTTTAAAATGAACATCAAATAGTACTATTGTATTATTTATTTAATTGAAAGAATGTTTGTTATTTCATAAAGTCACTAGAGTAGTTTGTTGATTTCATCTTTTGGTTATTGTGGAAATTTATGGTGTTGTGAAGCTTGTTCTTGTAGCAAGACAAAGGCAAATGCTAACTGATGTTGTTCGGTAGTGATATAAGCATGCCGTTTGAATGTATTCTTTGCTGTCTTTTATTTGTGGGATATGCTGCCACATGTGGTGACTATGGATGGTGGAGGTGTTGTTTACTATATGTTTTGTGGAATATGTAGGGCAGAGATGGTTGCCGTTAGCGACATTGCAGTTTATAGGCTTCTAGTCTTGTTTCATGAAATGCTTATCCTGTTCAGGGATCGTTGAGTTAGTAGTTGTTTATGGCTTTTAAATAAAATGCCTTGTATAATTAGAAGTGTTCATGTTTTGTAATGAGTACTGGTTACCCTCACTTATTTCGTAATTAGGTTGTGTTTAGTGGTTTGGTGGTGGTGCAAATGGATATAATATGGGAAGTTTTAATGAGGAATGTTTTGAACGTAAAGTACTGTGGTGGCTTGGTTCCATATTTTTTTTGTTTTTTTTTCTCTCTGCCTTTCTTTTCAGGATACCAGGTCTGTATGCAATGAGTAAGACTAGAGCTGCTCAGAAGCTTCAATTTGAAATGTTTACTTACATTTTCCGCTGAAATAATCTCGTGTGTTAATTTGACCTAATGAGACTCGTGATCAGACATGAGAAACCTCTTCAAATATAACTGTTTCCTCCTGCTTTTGACGCTTGAATCCTGGCGTAACAGATTGAACTTTGAACTGGTGAGATTACAACAGTCGCATAGAACCTTCAAATGCATATAATAAAATGGGATCACCTTCACTACTTTTATTATAGATCTGAGAAGAGAAGTTTAAAGCCATTAAATTACTTTTCTCATACCCTTGAAATGAAACGTTTTAAGAAAAGAGACTGAGGGAAATGAACAGAAAAGAGTGAGTAGTGAACATTAACTTACACCAGAATATGAAAGGCCGATTACCATTATTGTTATTATTTTTATTAATTTTACTAATATTCATATAGTAAGTTTCTAAAAGTGTCCTTAAAGGTTTATGCAATCATTTTGATTCTGTTGAGAAGCAGGTTTAGATTATCTTATTCCTTACTCACACACACATACACACACACACACACACACACACACACACACACATATATATATATATATATATATATATATATATATATATATATATATATATATATGAAGCGTAGACCTGCTTCGGGTATGAAGGTGTACTACTATAATTGGTTCAGTATTAATATGTATCTCTGAAATCATCGTCCCAATACTGCAGTCAAGAAAAGCTTGAACTTTAAAGTTACTTATTTATGTTTAAGAATAATTCAGCAAGATGTGCTTTTGATATTCAACTCTTTTTACTTGATTGCACTTTATTGGTACCCTTTGCAACACAAACATTTCCTCATTAATTGTAATTTTGTAAAGATTGATTCTCACTTACAAATAAAATGTACATTTTTAATATTATACAAATAAAAATATAAATATATCAGTTATTTTAGCTTTGTTGCAATAAAATACTTCTAAAGAGTTTTCATGTTATGAAGTATTTTGGAACTGTTACATATGATGAATAGTTATAAGAAAAGTGATAGGTTAAACAGTTAAGACACTAGGGTAAATAATATTACAACAGAATATATAAATATTATATATTCATACACTGGTTCACCAAAGTCAATTTACTTATATATTTACAATATATTTCCGGAACAAATGGATATTAGATTACTGTTTTATGGACTGAAGTTTATTATTATACTAGAACAAATTGAAACTGTCGTTTGACAATATACCATTTAGTGATATTCCAAATTAATGATTATGGTTATATTTTACTTTTTCTTATACAGTTCAGATGAAATATATTTAATGTATAGATTTTCTATTAAAGTTTTATCTTGTTTATGTAATTCTTGTGTAATAGTATACTAATATTTTTTTCATATGAAGCCATATTAATTCTAAGTATATATATCTCTTATTAGACAGTTGCTGAATAGAGGTTGTTATTGGTTAGAAGGCTAATTTGAGTGATAGTATGTCACTCAAATTGGGAATTTTATACTCCAGATGGGTTCTTTTTTTTTTTAAATATTTTTATTCATTTCCAAAAACAAGAAAACATGAATGCAGGTTATTTATGACAATGAAGTATTTACAAATTATTTAAAAAGGTAGGCTAAAACCTCTAAACAGATATCAAACATTAAAACCAAAATAAAGTATTTACAAGGGTGTCTATTGTTGACATATAATTGACTTTCTATACAATTGTTTCCTGATTATGATCTGCTGCAGTCATTATTCTCCAGTATTTCAGTTACTTTTTGCCATGCTACGTATAATGATGTAGTTCTTTCAGTTCTTCCTTTAATAGTGTTCATTTACTATTGCAATACTGCTGACACCATATTCATGAATTGCTTAAAAGTTGGAGAAGCTTTGGATTTCCAGTTTGATGTAATGTTCTTCCTTGCAATAGCTAGGAGAGTCCCTAAGATTACATATTTTGTTCTTGGCACACAGTCGGGTACAGGTGCATTAAACAAAATAATAGATTTGGAAATCTGGAATTTATCATTGAATACCATTTGCAGAAAATAATTTATTTTATCCCAATATGGTTTAATCAAATGGCATTCATAGAACATATGTTGCCAGTCTGCTTTTATTGATAAATCACATCTCCAGCAGCCAATATTTTTCTTAAACATAAGTTCCATTTTATGAGGGGTTACATAAGATCTGTGTATGAATTGCCATTTAAAAAGTATCCAATGTAATGAAAGTGATGTCTGCTTTGGAGAGAGAAGAATTAGTTTTTTTTATCTCTGTCATTTGGCACATGTCCATTAACTGATCTATAATAATTCCATATTTTGTCATTATTATGCATTTTTATTTTTTTGTTTGTTTTATAAATAGAGGATAAGTATCCCTTTCCAGTAATGGGTTGATTCGTTAGTAATATTATATGTTCTATAAGGTTAGGAACATTTATCTTATTGATGGTTGCATTGTTTCTTGTTTGCTTAATATATACTGTCTTAATTCTTGTACATGTAACCACGAACTATCTTCCATATTTAAATTCTGTTTAATCTGGTCTATTGTCAGAGGTTTTCCAGAGTTTAGCAATTGATGCCAATATATTAATCCCTTTTCTTTAAGCATGTTGACTACTTCCATATTAAATGTTATTATATTACCTTGTGTGTACGCTACTGGATATAAAAGAAATTACCATGCTTTAATATCAGGATTGCTATTAATAAGATTTTGGAAAATTTTTAATGTATAAGTAATGTATTTGGAACTTATATTTTTATTCATATGTATCATCATATATTCCTTCATCAGCCATAGAAAATTGTTTGGTATGAAATCTGTATACTTATTTGCTACTACAAATCCTGATTTTAACCAGATTCTCTCATGAACTAGCTTCAATTCTGATGTATATTTTGTATTTAGCCATAATGATATTGTTTTAATAATGGATGAATGCAAATATCTTTCTATGTCTGGTAAACCTATGCCACCTATATCCCAATCATCTAGATGATACTTCATAGCTATCCTTGGTTTGTTTGGATACCATAGGAATCTTACCATTAAATCATTTAATTGTTTTAGGTGCGATTTAGCTGGTGTCAAAGAACAAGCTTGTATGACATAAAGAATTTTTGGAAATATGATCATTTTAATTATATAAAGCCTTTCTTCCATTGAAAAGAAGAATTTATTCCATCTTTGTATTAGATTTTTAATATTATTTAAGGTCTCTTTATAATTTGTTTCAATTGTAGTATCTAGGTTGTTAGTTATTATAATTATTTAATTATATTATCGGTAGAGATATATTTATGGTATTTTTTATTTAGATCTTTTTTATTAGTATTTATAAGCAATACATTTGTTTTGTTCTCATTAAATTTAAGACTTGAAAAGTTTTGAAAGTTTTGAATTGAGTCCCATAATGCTTTTAAACTGCTATTATTATTTTTTAAGGTAATTAAAATATCATCAGCAAAAAGTTGAATTTTAAGCTCTAGGCTGTTGTCTAGTTGTATTCCTTCAATATTTTTATCCATACGTATATTATTTGCTAAGGGTTCAATGACTAGCACAAACAATAATGGAGAAAGAGGGCAGCCTTGTTTTGTGCCCTTAGTTATTTTAATAGATTTAGACAGACAAGATCCCAGTTTTATATAAGCCAATGATTTTTCATATAATGATTTTATTAACAAAGTGAAGTTGTTTTGAGAAGCCATATTCTTCTAAAACTAACCACAGATAATCCCAGTTCACTGAATCAAATGTGCTATTTATGTCTAAGCTAATAACATTCATTTTGTTTTTTGTGACATTTATATAATCAATTAAGGAAAGAATTCTTTTAATGTTGTCATAAATATTCCTATCTTTTATAAAACCTGTTTGATCCTCCTCTATCAAAAGTGGTAGTAATTGTTTTATTCGAGCAGCATGTATTGCCATAAAAATTTTATAATCTATATTAAGAAGTGAAATGGGTCTGTATGATGAACATTCACTGGGATCTTTATTTTGTTTCAGAATTGGTGATATTAATGTGTACTTCCAAGAAGGAGGAATGTCTTTACCATTTTTAACTGATGTAAAGACATTCAATAACAACAGCAAAGCCTCATTTGATAGTAATTTAAACATTTCTGGGGTGATATTATCTATACCTGGAGCTTTGTTTAATTTTAGCTTATTTACTTCAGCTTTAAGTTCTGTCATTGTTATTTGTTTATCTATTAGTTGTACCTGCTCCTCTAATAATCTAACTTTAACATTGTTTTTGAGAAAAGCTTTCAATGCTGAATGTGTTTCTGTTTTCTCATTTTGATTATTAAGTTTATGAAAAAATAGCCTAAAGGCTTCTAGTATTCCTTCTAAATCAGATACTTTCTTTTTGGTTTCTATATTATGTATTTCCTTGATTTGATTTGTTTTAATAATCTTTTTAGTCCTATTTGCTATTCTTCATTGGTTTTTAGGGTTCATTGAATAGTAACACAGTTTAATTTTTTCTAAGTTGATCATTGTTTTGTGGTGTAGCGTCTTTGAGTATTTTTTATTAGTATCTTCTAGTTCTTTTATTAAGTTGGTGTTTCCATTTTGAATATCAAGCTTTAAATTATCTACTTTTGACTGTAATTCCATTAATTCCTTATTCCACTGTTTTTGTTTATTTTTATACCATCCCACCGCTCTTCCATATAGGTATGCTTTCAACGCATCCCATATATATATATTTCAGATACATCTTTTGTAAGATTGATATCTAGGAATGTTTGTGTCTCTTTAATATAAAATTCCTTAAAATCTTTGAGATTTGTTATGTAAGATGGTATTCTTGTTACTGATATCCTTCTCTTGAAACATAAGTCTATCTCAAACGTTATGGTGTTATGGTCCGAAAATGGACATGAAATTGTCTTGACTTTATTTAATTTAGAGGTTAAATCCTTTGTTATGTACACTCTATCTATTCTAGAGTATGTATTATGTCTATGGGAAAAATGTGTAAAGAATAGTGAATTTGGGATAGCATACTCATTTATGTCAACTATATTAAAAGTTTCAACAAACTCAGATAACAACTTTGTTAAAGGTGATCTCTTACGTGTAGTTTTAGTATTTGTGTCAGTTTCTTTTATAATGCAATTGAAATCTCCAGCTATGATTAAATTGCCTTTGGTATATTGTACAATGTCTTCTAAGTGTTGCTTGGCCACTCTAATACCTAGTCCTGGTATCCAATAAATATTCACTAATGTATATATCATTTCATTGATAGATATTGTCACTAGACAAAACAGTCCTGAGTTGTCATGGAACGTGTTTATGATTTTAGGCATTAAAGTAGTGTTTTTCCACAAAATTGCTACTCCCCTTCACTTCTGATTATAGGTGGAACTTACTAGTATTGTATAATTTTTATTGTTTATTTTATTTATGTCTTCCTGTGTAAGGTGTGTTTCCTGTAAAAATACTAGTTGCGCTTCACATAGCTTTAAATATCTATAAAGACTTCCCCTTTTGCAGCTATTATTTAAACCATTTACATTAAGAGATATACATTTTGCAATTGGATTTATATTAGCTTTACTTTTATCCATATTCATATACTCGTAACAATGTGTAGATGTGCGTACATGAAGAGAATGACTTGTTCTTTCTTCTTGCAACAGTATTACAATAGATAATAGACACCCAATAAAAGTAAATTACAAGATCATAACTGAGAACAATATAAGATAAACAACCACCAAACCCCTCCATGAGAAAAAACATCTCATCCTTGAATGATCTAATCATTCAAGCGATCTCTCTAAGTCTACATTTCAGCATCCTCCCCCGGCCCCGCCAAATGGTAGTTTTATAATGAAAAGTATCTTATATATCTTTTAAGTATACATGTATCTGTCTTTACAGATTACATAAATACGGTCTTTATCTATTTTTAATATTTTATAAAACACTAAGGCAACACAACTATACATAGATTTAATACTTAACTATTTGGTTTTGTTTAAATTGTAAAGGAAAATCTTTTATTTTAATATATCTTTTGTGTAGCAATAATGGTTATGCATCTTAAAATTAATATGCTTGCTGTCTATCTCCCTTATAGTGTGAGTGGCATTCATAGGTATCAAATTTATTGTAATGGTCTACCTATATATATATATATATATATATATATATATATATATATATATATATACATATATATATATATATATATATACAGATATATACATATACATACATACACATACACACACACACACACACACACACACATATATATATATATATATATATATATACACACATACATACATACAAACATATATGCATGCATACATAAAAAAAAAAAAAAAATGTTAAGCATTATATGCATGAGTTAACCATGCCACAAGTTGATTAAATCAGAAAGTATCTGTAACAATGAATATAACATTACATTTGTATTGTCATTTATCAGTAATCTTATAGTTTTCTTTTAATTCAAAAATTCATATTTTAGTGGTATGAATGCTACTAATTTGTTTTTGGCATTGGCATTATATAGTTTAAGACTATATTTCTTAGCAATTCCTATATATTTATTAGTGCCACTGGCATATTTCATTGCTAGTTTACCACATATGTCATATGTCAAATAGCAACTCATACGCCTTATGATATTACAGGATTTATCTGCAGCGTTATAACTGTAAGGTTGGAAAATATGGGAAGCAAAGTAGGCTTTAAATATGCTATAACACAATTGTTTGGTACTTATTACTGTCAACTCTTCTACAAACACAGGAAAAGATAACCTTATATGACCATCAACCATTTTCCTTCATTTTTCTCTTCATCCTTCTATTCTCCATTTTTAATAAATATTTGTTTCTATTGTGGCTTCTTTGAATTTAGTGAGGATACTCCATATCATATTATAGATAATATACAATGTTCAAACAGAGAACATGCCCAATATAGAGACATATTCTCAACTCAAGTGGTCCACACCATATATTTATAACACTGCAGTCAGAAATATACTAATGAATATGCAATAACTAGCAGCTTTGCAGCATGTGTGTGTCTCTAACAAGTACATACCTATAGGATATTAAAAAGAATAGATAGCACACTCTTGTTTCATAATTAACAAATGCACACAGCCTGGTATTTACTTTCATAGACAGAAATTAGACCTGTTACTTATATGCATATCAGGTACCAACAGCAATATGTTAGTAAATGCCTATGCTATCCAAATCATATTTTAATGCTGATTGATATGAGATGTAGCTGACAATGGCTTTAGCGTTTGTGATGTTATATAATATATATTCAGTATTATAAGTAAAAGTATGTTGCATGTCTATTTGCAATCTAAGGTTCAAGGCTGATCAATTTAGACATACAAGACAATCTCTTTAGCCTTGGTTATATAATGGGAGTTACTGTGTCTCTACACAAGCATTCATTTTCAGTGAGGATGTTCAATATTAATATAACTTGCCTTTAATAAAAGCATACTTATAATTCAACAGTTCTCTCCTATATATATATATATATATATATATATATATATATATATATATATATATATAAAACAATATCATAAGCAAGACTGAGATTTTTTTCTTGCTCATTACTGCTTAATGATTGTGCTACTTGAACAATTTAATATTTACAGAGTATCTTGATAATTAAACAGCAACTCCTTTTTACCCTTAAAATGCCTAATAACACATAGCTACATTCATGAACCTTAATTGACTTACTATCCTTAAGGTTGAGTACACTAGCTGCAGTGGGTTTACAAATATGTTATATAGTTCCAGTCAAGGACTTAAATACATAATTTTTTTATAAAATTAAGTTAAATTATAGTAATTTACATGGGTGATCTTATCAGAAAAGATTATAGTAAAGTCTGTATGTGTTAACTATTCATACAGTTTCTTCCAAGTGACATACTTCTTTTTAAGCTTTGTGTGCTGTTTATGTGTACAATTCAAAATGAATAACAAATATTACAATATAATAAAACGTCATGTATGTGTTGATAACTTCTAAATTCATTAGGTACTTCAGTGTACTTTTAATATTTGTTAAAACTGTAAAAGCACTTTGCCATCTCATAAATAGTGTGCTGGTTACTTTAAGTAGCTTAGGAGCTGACACCACACCCATACTGTCTTGTTTTAGTGCTGACATCACTCATGACTGTTTACTTTCATTTTGTGCTGTTAGAAGGTTTAACACACTGTAATGGATTCTAACTGAAGAACCTTCATTCAGGGGTGGTAAAATAAGAGTTCCCAGCTCGTGACCGTAGTGGGAAGACAAAAACAAAGTAAGTGAAGTTTTTAGGGCTTTTTTTAAACTGAACACCAGCTCATTAAACTTCTATTAGTTTTCTTTAAGGGCAGATATACAAACCAAACAGTTGTTTGTTAGTCAAAAAGGCACTTTCAGCATCAAAGAATAGATAATTACTTTTCAAGGCACTTTTTGACAGTTATTACTATCAGTTTTTATATATTATTATGTGTATTAAATACATCAGTTTAGATATTTCATGCAGCTTAGTGTAAATAATATAAAAAGGAATCATGCTCATTTAAACACACCACATTAATATGTCAGTGTAAATACATCATATTCTATACTAGCAGTAAAAGGCAGGTAATTTATAAATGAACTATCTAAACATCATTTAGAGTTAGAAAAATCATGACTGTAAGTATTTACACTGTAATAGAGAAAGATATGTTACCTTGCTTTCTTTTAGGGTTGTTTCCTTTAGTTATAAAATGTCCTGCTTATCTTGTATTTATATTGTTTCAAAGACTGACACATGTGTAAAGCATGAATGCTTTCAAAGAACTTTTTTGCCTTACAGAGCAAATAGAAGACAATAATGTTTGTGTTTTTCATATGTCTTTTATCGTTTCTTCTTCTTCTTGTCAGCAGTGCTCCATTCATTTTTTTCTAAGTGATGCTTAACCCCAAATTAAGAGAAATCCATTTCTTCCACATTATCCAAGGTTTTATTAGCTGAAAGATAAGAAACTGTTGCTTGCAGAGTGTCAAAAGTTTTAGGACCTTCAGTAAAAAATATTTTTATTCTTGCAGGGAACAGCAAGTGGACTTTAAGTTGTCTTTTTTTCAATTCCTTTATCAGAGGGAGACATTCTTTTCTTGCAGTTATAACTCCAGCAGAATAATCATTATCAAATCTGATTATGTTGTCTTTGTATTTAACTGGAGAAGTTGACCACACTGTTTTTAAAATAAGTTCCTTGTCCTGTGATGAAAAAAACTTTACTATTATTGATCTCGGGTGATTTTTTGATTTGATGGTTGATGAAGCAGCTCTTAAGGATCTGTGGGCTCTTTCAATTCCATAAGAAAGAGCTTCAGGCAATTTTAAAACTTCTGGTAACCAGGTAGTAAGGAAAGTCACCATGTTATCTCCCTCTGTTTTCTCTGGTAGCCCATAGAAGCGAAGGTTATTTTGTCTGGACCTGTTCTCTAGATCCTCTATTTTATTTTGTAATGAAGCATTTTGTTGTGATAAAACATGTCGCTGAAGATCTTGTTCTGAGAGTCTGCCCTCAGTATCATTTAAGGATCTCTCTATGTCAACTATTTGAGACTTCTGTTGCGTCATTATTTCTTGTAGTTGCTGTATTTGTTTTGTAGATCTCTCCTCAAAAGTGTCCAGTTTGGTATTCATTTTGTCAAATTTCACTGACAAGTCTTGTATAGCATTTAATAAAGACTGTATCTCCTTTTTCATCGTCTGGTCCTGTGTGGTATGCTTAGAAAAGCTCATTTTCAGTAGATTCAGATAGCTTCCTTCTTGTTTTTGACAGGAAAAATAATGTTTAAAGCCAAATTTTTTGCACTGTAGACTTCTAGTGATATTAGAAGTAATTCAATAAAATAGGTTTGTCTACAATATCTAGTTTTTAAAAATTTGTGTCAGAAATATCTTTTGAGTGCAGAGCTGAGAAAAGATGCTGCTAACCAGTCTACATCCTAGCCACGCCCCCCCCTCCAGATGGGTTCTAAGGGGTTATAATGTTGGCGATTGTTATTATCAGTGTTTTATAACATTTATTCTTTTGACATTCTCAAACACTGATAAAGACATAAATATTTTGCTTTCATCTCGATTAGACATTAAGCATAATCAGTTATACAGTATTTCTACATTTAGTAATAATAAATTAATTTGGTTAATAACTTTCTTATATTCTCTATATTTCTTTAAATTAACTCATTATGAGGTATTTCTCTAAACATAAATGGACTAAACAATCCTAGAAAGAGGGGTAATTTATTTAAATTCATCAAATTACATAAATCTCAATTAATATTTCTACAAGAAACACATGTAATAAATGAAGATATAGTCAGACTAAATAATAAATCATATAAAGTACTAGTAAGTTCAGAACACACTCAAAAAAAAAAAAGAGGAGTTGCAATAATATGGAACAATTTTTTGCCAAGTCCAAAAATAATTGACACATTTAGAGATGATAAAGGAATGTTTTGTCTTGTTTCAATTGAATTAAATAAGAAGATTTATACATTAATAAATATATATTGGATCCCAGGAATAGGAACTAACACTGTGAAAAAGCATTTAGACTTTATTATACAATTATCTAAAGGGAACATAATACTGGCAGGATATTTCAACTGTATTCTGGACACCAAAGATTCAACTTCAAGTAATAAGAGAAAAATCACACCATTAGCTAAAAGATTAAAGGTATTCTCAGACATATAATTATTAAAAGATATAAGTAATTTTGCAAATCCCAATTATTTATTATATACTTTTTCCCCACAGACATAATACATTTTCTAAGATAGAGTTTTTTTTTTCTCTAACAACTTAATAGATTCCTTAATAGATACCAAAATAATCACATGTCCAATTTTAGATCATAATCCCATCCTATTTGAAATTACAATTAATAGTAATTACGGTACCCAAATAAGAAGAATACCGGCTTATATAACACAATTAAAGGAATTTAAAGAATTTACAGATTTATAAACTCAGATCTTTATGGACACTAATAACACTAATGAAACCAGTGAAATCTATTCATGGGATGCTCTTAAGGATTATCTTTATGGAAGAACTCTTAATTGGTTTTATAAAAAAAAAAAGGAAGGTTGGGATGAACAACTACTTGACATAGAAAATAAATTAGATATATTAAAACAGAATCAAGAGAGAGAGATTTAGATAAAAATGGAAAAAGAAGGAAATAAATGCACTAATCAATAAGTATCTAGAGATATTAAATCATAAAACTATGATTGCTTTGGAAAAATTTAAATTTATACAATTTTCCACTAATCCACGGTCACTCAACATGTTAGCTAATAAAACTAAAAGACTATCCAAATGTAATCATATAAATGAAATATATTCACCTAAGGAAAAAAGGACAGTCTCAGACATACAAAATATATTGATGGAATTCAGACAATTTTTCATTAATATAAATAGGCATACTGAGACAATTGATTCTAATGAAGAAATCAGAACCTTTATTAATAAATGTACCCAAAATAAACTATCAAATGAACAAACTAATATTATAGACAAACCCATTACTTTAAAAGATATTGAAATACAAATTACCAAATTAAAATTAAATAAAGCTCCAGGAAACAATGGTATTATTCCTGAGATTTATAAGATCTTGCCTTTGAATACATTAGAATTATTATATAAGGTTTACAATAGTGCTCAAAACAGAAATATAACTCCACTCTCATGGAAATACACATTTATCTCCCCCATCCTGAAATTCAATAAAGATCCCATTCATTGCTCATCATATAGGCCAATTTCTTTGTTAAACGTTGACTATAAAATGTTTATGTCAATATATGCTGATAGGCTTAAAATCTTTTTACCATCACTAGTAGAAGATGACCAAACTGGTTTCATTATAAATAGAAATTCTTACGATAACATCAAAAGAACCTTATCTTTAATAGAATCAGTCAAATTTTTAAATAAAAACCTAACATTAATTAGATATCTAGATATAAATTGTACATTTGATTCGGTTAACTTGGATTATTTATTTATTTTATTACAAAGTTAAATTTTTTCAAATAATTTTATTAATTTAATAACCCAATTATATAAAGATTGCTAAGCATATATTAAAATAGGAACAAATATATCTCAAAATATTCCCATCGTTAAGGGTACCAAACAAGATTGTCCATTATCTCCCTTATTATTTACATTAATTATGGAACCCTGGGCGAACTTGATAAGAAATAATGTGGAAATTGAAGGATACAAGATAACCTCAAATGAATCCTCCAAAATACAAATGTTTGCTGATGATATTCTAATTACATTAGAAGGAAATAAATCCATCAGAGCATTATTTTCAGATATGGAGTATTTTCAAAAAAAAAAAAAAAAATCAGGGTTACTCTTTAATAATAACAAAACTCAAATACTAATAATTGGCCCTAAGAAATTTGATTTACAGGATGATTATAAAAATACATAACACAATCGGAAGAAATATGTTATTTTGGTATTGTGATTACTAAAAGTATTAAAGATATTGTTCAAGTAAACTATAATAAAAGTCTAAAGATAATAGAAAACCTTACTCAGAAATAGAATAAAATCCCATTCTCAATGGATAAAAAAACGTTTAATAATTAAAATTATCTTTCTACCCAAAAGTTTGTATATTATTCAGCCAATCTCTTTACTCCCTCCTATTTATATTATTAACAAATTCAATTCTGTAATGCATAAATGTTTATGGTATCCGACCAAATCCTGAATAGCTTGGTCCACCCATATGAAAATTTGGAATAATGGAGGTATAGCCATCCTGAATTTAGAAAAGTATGCAATCTCATCATTGGTTAAAACTATTTTCTCTTCTTACAGATCCGCAATATTCAGCCAAATGGAAAAAAAATTCTAGAAATTTTAGCTTGTAAAGCAATAAAGAACAACAGATCCCCACAAATAGACCTGTTAAATAATACTTTCATATGGGTTTTAAAAAAATACATTACTTTTAATAATACTCTGAATTTTAAATCAAATTATATAACTCTTTTGTTGAGATCTTTCAGAAATTTAATGTTTAAATTTAATAATTTTAAAGATTAGTTATTTCTGTTATTTCCAATAGCCTATACACATAGTGTTATATTTTCCTCTGATTACTCAAAAATGAGTTCATTTAAAGATAAAAAAATAATATTTTGGTTTCACATGATGTCAGATAATGACTTAAAATCTATTAGCATACTTAAAAATGAATATGATGGTGTTTCTCTTTCTTGGTTGGACTTACATGAAGCAAGGAAATATATTTTAAATAAGTTTGATACTATGTCTTTTACAACCAAGAATTCGATACCTAAGATTATTCAATATATGGTTTTATCTATACAACATAAATCCCCTACCAAAAACATATTATCTCACATATATAAACTAATTAAACTTGACATGGATGCTGTTTCAGATACCAATTGGAATTACTTTACTTTAATTAATAATCATCCACCTACAGAAGATGATAAAATAAACATATTACAATCATCTAGTTTTACCACCTCATCATTGAAATGGAAACTTTTTACTTGGAGATATTTACACAGATCTTTTATTACCCCATTCTCTCTTAGTAAATTTAATAAAAGTAACGTCAACTGTTGGAGATGTAATATAGAAGTAAATGCAGAATGGGCTCATATGGTATATGATTGTGTAATTTTAAATGAATTTTGGAAAAATGTTGATTCCTTTTTACAAGCTATCTTCACCGATCATTTTACTCTCACCAAGTCACTTGTTATTTTCAATACTCCTGTACCTAATTGTATAAGCAAAGTTAATCAATCTTTAGTCTGGACTATATTATCAGTTGCCAGAAAAATAATTACAAGAAGCTGGAAATCCAATACTACTCCCTCAATTCAAGAATTCAAATATTTACTTCTGGAAGTCTGTAATATGGAATATTTAACTATCAAATCAAGATCTCCTTGGAATACTGTTAAATGCAATATATGAAAAAAAGTCTACAATTTATTACAAAAGTAATTATTTAATCAATTTATAATTGTTGACAATGTCTTTGTATATAGTTTTTTTCTGTTTGTTATATTACTATTTGACTATCTATTTGAAAATTGTTCATTTCTAATGGACATATTTATTTTTAATTTAATTCTAATAAAACTGTTTTGAAAAAAAAGAAGTAACATGCAGTGGAAATTAAGATGCAACAAAACATAACATACATATGTACACATCTTATGTAATAGACACAAATAATCAGGTTGTTATTGTTTTCTTTTATAATTTGTTAGGTTTTGAGCATCCAATAACAAAAAAAAGATATATACATATTTACAGAGGTAAGAGTTGTGTCATAATGGTGGATCTTGGTGCAGAATATATATGGTTACTTAATATTTGTTTATAAAGCAGGAACGTTTGCAGAAGTTTTATTCTAAATTCTTTGTAATGAGTGTTTTTTTTTGAAGACTAGGTAGGAGGTAGTTATAGTTAGTGGGGACTAGTTTATTAAAACTCCTTTCACCTATAGCAAGATTGAAGAGGGGGTGGATAACAACAAAGGTGTTGATTCTAAAGTGAAACAGGAGGGGATTTATGTGAAATGTAGTTTTATTTTTCAGTAAGGGGCAGTGTGTTCAAGTAGAATTTTCAAGGTTAGGATGGAGAGTAGAAGATTTGATCTGACTGTAACTGGCAGTCGATTGAATTTCTGAAAGATTGAGCAGTGATGCTCCAATTGAGGGGATAGACTAATGAATCTACAAATTCCATTTACTGAAATTCGCATGAAGTTGGTACTATTCATAGAATAGTTATGACTGGGAAGGTATATTCCAGTCCAGGAATTAGTACATTGTTTACAATAGCACTTCTAGTTTTCTGGAGTAAGTTGACTGGAAATGAGTATACTGCTCTGAGTTATGTGAATGGATTGGAAATAGAAAATTAATTCCCGGGATCAGTCCAGTGGCTGTACTCGACAGAGGCACTGGGAACTAAGGTCAGGTGGCACAATGCCAGGGTAATCCTATGGGCTAGCCTTGTAAAGGCTCCAGGACCATTAGCCTAGTACACACCTATGAACCATGGTGCCTGTGTGAGTATAGAAAATGAGGGTGGGATCTAAAGTAAGCCTTAGGTGCTTGTATTGATCTAATACAATTAGATTTTTTACTGTAAGTTTATACACTGCGAGGATTGAAAGTAAAATATTTATGCTGTATGCAAAAGAGTATGACTTCTGTGTTGGCAGATTCAGTGGCAGAGGATGGTAAAATCATTTTTAGTGGCATTTGGACTATACAGATAAGGGGCCCATTTCTGTGGAGTGCATTGTCAATTGCATATAATGTGATATTTGATGCAGGAATGGTGGAATAAATATTTATGAAAAAGGAAAAAAAAAGAATATCTCCTTGAACTGATATGAGGAAACAACATCAGTGAATGTACATTTATTAATTAATGTACTGCCTGCAAAACTTACAAAGGTCATGTTGGTGAGATAGTTACTTAATACTGGGACTGAAATTTCATGTAGTTAAGAAAGAAAGGAAATGGTGAATGATAAAGTCTCTTCTTAGGTCAATAAATATTGTTCATATAATATAGGTCTTCTCCACAGAGGTGAATATTTGATTTTTTGCTGTATACATACAGCAGTCAGAGTACCGTGTCCTTTCCTGATGCCATGTTGGGAATCTGTTAAAGTTAAAGTGCTGTATTTGTTGAAAGGTCCAAATAATTGGTTAATAGCAACTTCTTATAAACCTTAGTAATTGGGAATTGGACAGATATGGGGCAGAAGTCTGGAGAGGAGATGAAGTAGAAGTTTTGGGGGGATACAGGTTATGAGGGAGTGTTAGAATGGAGTAAGAATTAATCCTGTAGTGGATGATAGATAAATAAAAGCATGTGGGTTAGAAAGGAGTTAGGCAGTCCATCGGATGAAAGAAGTGTAGAAGCTGTAATGAATGTAACTTTTTTTGGTATCCAGTTATTTCTGGCTTTTCTGAACTTCTTTTGCTCTGTTTTTTGCTGTAGAATATAGAGTGTTTTTTGGGTGGAAAGGTTGGGATAACATCAGAAGTAATAGAGTAATTCATGTCTGTGGTGAGATGGTGTATGATGGGCTGGAATAACATCCGAAGGAAGGGAGTCATTAATTAGTCTGTGGTGGGATGTTATGTGGAGTTAAGGCTATCACTGAGAAATACCAAAGTGGTCCTAATATTTGTACATAAACCAAAAGGTTTTCAAAATATGCTACAGTCTTTATAATAGTCCAAAATAATTTGGCTGAAAATTTGTGAAGGTTAGTTTGGAATGTACATAGCAGGCTTTATTTATTTTATTTTATTTTCAATTTGCATCTTTGGCAGTGTAGTGAAAAGTGTATGATGATCAGGTTTACTGGGGGGGGGGTAGAGCTGCCATATTTTGCCCCTTTCTCTAATTTAATTTTTCACTTGAGGAAGAAAGCCCAGGACAAGGGTGTTTTCACTGTCTTCTTAGGGTTATGGAGACTTATTTGTCCATGATATCATCTATTATAAGAAAACAATGATTTAGTGCCTTAGATGGGTCTTATTACTAATACAAGTATGACCAGTCAGTGCTATCAATTCAAATAATACCTTATCCACCTTGGATTCTGAAATCAATCTAGTAGATACCATAATGGGAAGGATGTGGGTGAGATTTAAAAGAGATGCAACCTGCACAAGTTAATAGTCATTAAGGCAATTAGGTAAACATTTGATAATATACATTTTCTGTGGAACATTTGCAATAAAGAAATCCAGGAAAGAACTGTTACATGTGGTGGGCTTTGGTTTGGTGATAAACCTGACTATTTGGGTAGGTTTATTCTGAGAATGATTATCTGTGCTTTCTTATTGGAGATCATGTCCATATTGAAGTTACCCAGAATGATTGTACTGCACTTTTAATCCTGTTTCCATATACCAAAACTAGGGTAGTTTCAACAATCATTAAGGATGAAGGGTGGCAAGATGCACACCTTAAAAATCAGAATATGGGTATAATTTGTAACTGTTATTGAACTCATAATGTAGTCTAGATCTTTGTCAGCTGTGGAACAGTTTTGGCTTGTGAGAGGTATTGGGAGTGTTGCCCACATTCTCCACCAGGGGTCGCAACAGTGGTACAGAGATTAGCATTGCCACCTCACAGCAAGAGGTTCTTTGGTTCAATTCTCAGCTGGGGTGCCTTCTGTATGGAGTCTGCATATCCTCCCTGCAGTCACATGGGTTTCCTATAGATGGTCCAGATTCCTCCCACATATCAAAGACATGCAGTAGGTAGATTGGACACACTACATTGGCCGTAGGTGACAGTGTGTGTGTGAGTGGACTAGCCGCCTGGTGGTGTAAAGCCTTGACTCGAGAGGATTGCTACTGCTGAAGTGACAAACTGACCCCGTGTGAAAAACAGGAAAAGGGGTTGAGGATGGATGGAACAGTTTTGGCTAATTAATGATGCCTGTGTTTTGCTTATCTAGTAGCACTGTAATCTGTCCTGTTTTCCCCATGGTCTGCTGATTAAGGCCTGTAACCTATTTGGTTTAAGTAAAAAGATGGGCAGAATGAATTTTTAGCCAGGTTTCACCTGCTGTTCCAATTAATACTTCATACTCATCAATTAAATAATTTGGTTGCTCAAATCATTGCTGTTTGTCAGCCAAGTACTTCAGTCTGAGCAAGTCTTAACAGAGCTACAAAAAAAACTCATTTTTCTATTTTTTTTTTCAATTTCTTAAATTCACCTTCTCTTGCAAACCCATTTCACTAATTTCAGTAGTCAATAATAATAATAATAATAATAATAATAATAATAATAATAATAATGATGACCAGATATTTGGTTCCAGCCTTACAAGTATATTGTGAGAATTTGCTACTGCCTTGTTTATTTCAGAGGGGTCTAATCTAGTATGATGCGTTCATGATGAGAACTTTTAAAATCTGCTCATATGTCCATTAGTTAGACTTAATAACTTTTTCCATTTCGCTTCACATTTCTCCATAAAAGCCTGATATATTAATTTCATCTATATGGCACGATAGTTTAAATAAAGGTGCGGAACATGTAAACTCTTTCTTCGTTTTGGAGTACAGTTTTATTCCTTGATAGTTGAGCCTTACCATCATTCCAAACAAAGTCTCAAATCATATTTTTTCTGTGTTCAGAAAATTAATTATTATTTTGAAATACATATAAAAACAGGACTTGCACAATATTAATGGTACTATCTGAACTGTTTGATCCAGTTCAAATCTTATCATCGGCATATGACAAATCTATTAATCTTACCTTTGTTCACTATAGGTCTTATATACAGATTTTCTGAGCTATGACCTAACTATATACACAGTAATCTGTCTACCATAAATGTTAGAATTTATTTTTAAGAGCTGTGAGGGGGACAAAATATACTGAGATTTACCAGGGCTATTGTTTTATTTACATTATATCCCCAAAACATATCAAAGTGGTCTAACAACCAAGAGAAAATATGTTATATTCAGGTTTGTTAAATAGATTAAGATGATCAACTAACAATGATATTTTATCTCCTGATAGCCAGTCAGATAACCTCTCAAATTCAATTTCCAGAATACTACTGCCAAGGGTTCCTGGTATAAAAACAAACAAAACTGATGACAGTGGATGCATTTTCATCAGTACTCCTCACAACATAAAAGGCAGAGATAATCCAGTATGCAGTTTAACATATACCATGAATCATTTCATATAGCTTTCATTAATTTTACAAATACTTCAGAAATGCCAAAATATTAAAGTACCTGTATTAAATAAAACTGTGCTACCCTGCCATAGACCTTTTTCTGCATTCAAGGTTACTACCAAAATGTTTCTTATGTAATTGTGTAGCTTGTACTATCATTCTTGTTTTCAAAATATTCTTAAAAGTTTGTGTTCCCCATACAAATCCACACTCATCCTCTCAAGCAAAAGTGGACTCTACCTTATTAACTATTTTAGAGTTGTCAGCAAACATGGTTTATAATCATGACTTAATGCTGGAAATGGGCCTATGTGAGGAGGAAAAACTCATCTTCTTCCTCTTTAGGAATAATGTTAACTACTTCTACTTTTCATGAAAAATCATATCTCAAGTCTCTCAAACTATGTTATATATCTTAACTAAACAAGATATTTTCCTTTATATACACTCCAAAACAGTACTGCAACACCATCACTACATGGTGTTTTACATTAACTTCCCAAGTGCTAAATCTAACTTCTCTTTTCAAAGGTTCATAGGTTCATACTAGGCTATCTGCCCTAGGGTATTTATAAGCCTAGCCAGAGTGTGTTGGGCTTTCGCCACCCATTTTAAATTAATTTTGCTATGCCCTTTTTCAAGGTTAGTATATTGTGCCTCTGTCTAACAGTGACACAGAAGTGATACCCAGGGTAAACCTACAATCTCCCATCCACTCATCAAGATTCCTCTTGAAGAGAGTCAATGAGGGACTCTGCCTAACCTGGAATGAGATTTTATTCCAGAGTGAAGGGAGCCTCTGGGTTATGAATCTGTCCCTCCAGCATGTCCTATTTATTTCAGTGCTGAGGTTCAAGTCTCTCGAGTGTTTAGCTCGATGGGATTTGGATTTTCTGAGGTGCAGCATGTCCATTAATTCTGGGTTGGACATGGCTTTATACGTCAGGCACAGATTGCCTCTGAGCAGGCAGTATGCCACTGAGTAGAGCTGGAGTTTCTTTAACCGGGCAGCATATGGCATCTGTTTGAGCCCTTTGATCCTCTTGGTGAGGTACTTTTGGGGTCTTTCCAGTTGCTGCAGGTGTCTGGTAAGGTACATCCCAAAAGGGGCATTGTATTCAATTATGGGCCTGATGAGGGATGAGTAAAGAGGCACGATGACCTCCCCTGATCTACATGTGAATCCCTTCATGATTAGGTGGGCTATATAAAATGTTCTTCTAACTACTTTGGCAACGTGGTTGTCAAATGAGAGATTGCTATCAACTTGGGTCCCCAGGTCCTAATTACTTCTTCTGTATTTAATGGATTACCACCTATGTGGTAACTTGTGGGCACTTTGTTTTTGCCAAAGGGGATGACTATACACTTTTTGGCATTTAGCTTGAGGGCATGGCTCTGGCACCAGTTGTCTGTTTCTATGAGGCCCTTTTGGAGGATGCTTGTGTCGGCTGGAGAGTCGATTATGGCACCCAGTTTGCAGTCATCTGCGAACTTGGTCAGCCACAGTCCTTCCATGTTGGCCTGTACCTCCGAGAAATATATACCGAACAAGAGAGGTCCCAGGACTGAGCCTTGTGGGACGCCACCTGTAACTGGTTTGGAGTCTGACATGGCTCCAGCAATTCTAACCATATGGGTTCTGTCCTTGAGCCAGTTTGCAACCCATCTAGTGACATAGGGGTTTATATTTAAGCTGGTGAGCTTATCTATAATGCCTGAGTGGGGTATTGTATCGAAGGTTTTTGTGAGGTTCAGGTAGGCTGTGTGGACCACCTTCCCCTCGTCAATGGCCTTGGTGACTGTTTCAAAGAAATCGACCAGGTTTAAGAGGCAGGATCTGCCCTTAACAAAGCCGAACTGGGTAGGATCCAGTGTCTGCAGGTCCCCAATATCTTTATTTATGAGGTCCATGATGATCCTTTCCATAGCTTTGCAGACCAAGCTAGTCAGGCTTATGGGGCGATAGTTTCCAGGATCCGCTGAGGCACCACCTTTGTGGAGAGGGACCACTATTGCTGCACGCCACTCTTTGGGTACATATCTTGTAGTAAGGCTGAGATTGAACAGTAGTTTTAGGTTTGGGTTTAGCTCTTCTTGGAGCTCATGTAGGACGCAGCCCAGGACACCGTCTGGTCCCATTGATGCTGTGTTTTTTGCTTTGGAGAGGGCAGCTCTTACCTGAGCATCTGAGATGTCAGGGGGTGCAGCACTCTGGTGGGATAGATATTTGCCCTTTTGGTGGGGAGGGGGGGGGAGTTTGTGCTGAACCTGTCAGCTAGGATGTTGGCAATGTCTGTGGGTTCGGTGTATTTTTTGTCATTTTGGACTAATTCTGAGCATATCTGGGAATTCCCACCCAGGTTCCTAACATAACTAAAGAAAGCCTTGTGATTATCCTTAGTGTCCTGTGCAATTTTTCTCTCGAAGCTGGCCTTAGACGATTTTATGAGTGCCCGTAGTTTTTGCTAATACTGATCAGAGATGCCTTCCCTTTTTGGGATTTTGCTCTATCATGTAGTAGCTTCCTCCTTCTATTGTATAGTTTATTTATGGCTGGGGTCCACCAGACAGCACGTCTGCCTTTGGAGGATTGGGTCTTGGTTTTATTTGGGATTGCATGATCCATGCATTCCTGAAGGTGTTCATAGAATGCGTTTATAAAGGATTCTGTGGTCTGGGCCATATTTCCACAGGCCCAGGGGCTTTGAAGGATTCCACCTCGGTTTTGAGGAGTGTGAAATTTGCTTTAGAGAAGTTTTTCACTGTGGTTTTCTGGGCAGGGGTTGGGGTCGGGATGTGAATATCCACTGAGATTAGTTTATGGTCTGATCTTACCAGTGAGGGATTCACTTCTGGTCTGGAGCATAGAGTTCCCATGTTGGTGATGATCAGGTCCAGTATGTTTTCCCCTCTTGTGGGAGTGGTAACAAGTTGTTCCATAGCATTTGAGTTTATAAATTCTAGGAACCTTTGGGCTAGGGTGTTGGAGCTAGAGTAATGCTCCCAGTCTATGTTTGGGTAGTTGAAGTCGCCCTATATAATGGTGTTTGGAGAGACCTTAATATTTTCCAGTGTTCTCAGGAAGGCCGAGTGGGGTTCCTGGGTTTGGGAGGGTGGTCTATAGCAGGCTATAAACTGGAAGGCAGTTTTACCCACTGTTAGTTGCACATGGATAGTCTCTGATGCTTCGTGCTGTGCCACCAACCTGGAGGTGTGGGTATCTTTGACGAATATTGATACTCCCCCTCCTTTTGTGGTTCGTTCCAAGTTTTGGGGCCGAAAAGCATGGTATGAGGTATAACCTGGTAGTGCTGGAGTGCTCTCGGGAGCCTTGAACCAGGTTTCTGTTACTCCACAGATATCGATGTTCTCCATGCTAAGGAGAGTTTCGAGTGCATGCATCTTGAGGTTTAGACTTCTGGCGTTGAGTAGCATTACTCTTAGTTTCTTATCCCTTGTGATACCTATGGAGGTGGGTTTGTCTTTTGAGCCTTGCCTAAAAAAGGCACTATGGGGGTAGCAAGAGCCTTTGCCAATATCCAAAAGCCCAGGGGTGACAGGTGCAAGCCGTCCCTAGCGAAGCATCGTGGCTTGTCGAGCATGTCATCCCAGGCTGACAGGCATTGGATCCCCTTTGAATGACACCAATACTTAAGCCAATTGTTGAAATTGATCATCTTGTCTTCATATTGTGGCATCATTCTTGGTGAGGGTAAGATGCTACTCAAGGTCAGGGTCATACCGGCCTGGGCTACATGCTCAGAGAGCTCCTCTATGTCTCTTTTCTTGTAGTCCAAGGAGGTATGTCTCAGGTCATTCACACCTGCATGGACAATGAGTCATATTTGTACTTGCCTTGGAGTCACCTGAGTGCTTGTGTTATGTGGCGGATCCTAGCGCCCGACAGGCAGCTCACCGTGGCCTTCTCCTTGTTCAGCCTGGTGTTATTGGCTCAGATGAGTTGGAAAGATGGCACCAGTCAAATGTCAGGGCCTGTTTGCTGTTCCACTCATTAAAACTGCAGTGACTGATTGTACTACACGTCTAGCAAAGATGACACATTCAGTATACACTGAACTCACTTGTGAACATGGATTACCTGCCATTGTGTTATTATATGGTATCTGTGGGCTAAAATGTCTGCTATAGAAGTAAATGTTGAAGCCAGACTGAAACCGATAGTCTGTGCTTGTATGCAACTGAAAAAAACACAATGAATCTCTGACATATTTCCTATGGCTAACTTTTTTAACAGACAACACTATATTTACTATTTTTTGGTTATTTAACTTAATGAATGAGATATGTGAACACTAAGGATACTGCTTGAGAACTTGGGCTGACAAAGCAGCAAAGTCTTTCTTCATACAGGGTTTCTCTTATCAACAACCCAAAATCAAAGGTAACCTGGATTTTAGTTTATCTTTGGAAGGATTGAGATAATCTGAAGGAAGCAATTTAGCTTTTAATAATAATAATTAGGACAGCTTACAAATTATTGTGAAAAATAAAAGGCTGTCACATTACTGATGTACATAACCACAGAGACACTGAGTCACCCATGTCTCCACATTCTCTGGATGAGAAAAATAACAAAAAAGATAATTTTTTCAGACCACCTCTGAGAAAACTGCTAAATTACCACCCATATGCAGGGAGAGCAACCTAATCTCAAATAGTTCAGGAGACACAGCTATGCTCTACCAGTCTAGCAGAAGTGATAGTAGTAGCAATGAAAAAAGTTAACCCATTTTATGTACATCAATATATGACCAATGTGGAGAAAAAAAGGAGCATTAAAATGTGTTTTACAACCTGGAATATTATTCCAAAAATATCAAAGATTTAGATGACATGTATCCATGTAGCTGATGCTTTCTATCTCCTTGTGGCAGCTAAAAAGCAAAAAGCTACTTTGGAGCATAGCTGTAAGTTATGAATTACTGCAAACATGTCTAAGAAATGAGAACTGATAGAGTCAATATGGTACACAAGAGTCAGCTCCTAATACAATGTGGAAATCACATTTAAAATGTATCAAACTACTCAGGCTTTTCCCGGAATGGCTAATACTATAAAACCTGAAAGACTACCTTAGATCTACAAAATAAATAAATAAATAAATAACTATGAATTTTAGCCATATGTTTAGAATATGTTAAGTCTATATAGATTTCATCTCAGCACATTTCTTTGTTATTTTAGTTGTTATTATATTGTTAAACAATACCATGTTATGGGTGGCTATAGATCTGTTTTCAACATATGTATGCTGATATACGATTGCTAGTTCAGCCTTTCCAGTTCTGACAATCATTTATCAAAAAATAACCTTCTCCATTATTTTTCCACAATAAGAAAGTAAACATATGGGTCTATATGACTCTGGGTTAGTTCAATTCCATTTTCCCTCAAAGATATGTTTAACAAGTGCACATCTTCAATCTCGAGGGATCTCCCCATGCTTAAATGGCCTACTGAATAAGAGATATAATGATATTGTAAGTCTATGCTGAAATGTTCTCAGATAATTATTACTAATTCTGGCTACTCCCTGCGATATTTTGGAGTCCAATTTGCATGCTTCTTTTTCAATATAATTCAATTTCATTATATGAAGTTTCATGGATGTTAACAGGACAATTTCTCACCCCCTCCTTTGTAACAGCAAACTATTTTGTGTAAGTTCCTGTAAATATATCTATATTCTGTTGTATCTGAGAAAAAAAGTAGAATCTAGATATAGTTTATAAATGTGTATGTCTTCACTCCTCTCACAGTTTATCTATCTATAAAATATTTTGCTATTATGTTCAATATCTTTATATTTTTTTTTCAATTTTTTCTTTATCTTGTCTCTCGCTATGTTTAATTTCTCTGTCCTGATTGTTTATTTCAGTTTTCTAAGTTATAGGTCAACCTCTTTTCCATTTCTTACATGTTTGCCTCTCATCTTAAGTATTTTGTTCTTATAAAAACAGCCTTCTGACCTTGTGTGCCTAGATCCTGTTGTGAAGTCTTTATTTTTTCTTCATATTCAAATAATTTCTCTTTCAAAAATTGCTACATTCCTTCTGCAGTTTTTCCACTGAATGCATCACTCCATTAGTCTTACATAGTAACATTTTGCTTCCATATAGTCTGTTATTAATCTCCTATGCATTGGTTTAGATTTCAGATTAGCAGAATTATCTTGCAGCAGTCTTAATAATCCTATGATAAAATAACTGCATCAGTGGTGGTAAAACATTTTTTTTAAACAAGAAAGATCTTTATTGAATTATCACTCATGAGATAGGCATTTATGAAATTAAAACAGACAATTTTGACATATCAGTTGCAAACATTATATAAATCACTTGTGATATATAGTCATTGCCAATCAAACATTACATAGCTCATTCGATTCCTGCATTCCCTTAAACCTCGTTCATCCTCCAAAACATTATTCTGCATGTATTGTTCTCACAGTTCCCATGTTTTTCTATGTAATTTGCAACTACCCTTTTTCTGAATATCCCACTTCCAGTTCTTATATCTCTTTTACTATATTCACTACTTCTAGCACAGTTGGTTTAAACTTTGATTTCCATCTTCTAGAAAGTTCTAAAGTTCTATTTTGGATGCCACCAGAAATGAACTCAGCAAGGCCTTAATATGTTTAGGCAATTCTAGCTATGTATCACAGCTCAAAAAATCATTTCCTTAGTTATACCAATTTGCTCAACCAGTATTTCTGCCAGAGTAGCCTGCAGGAAATTTTTAAAGTCTGCCAACTCATTACACTTTCAAAAAATGTTCCCTATTAACTCTTTCTTCCCCATCACATCTCCAACATTTGTAATCAACATGAGGAAAAATAATTTGGAGTCTGCTTGGGTTATAAAACTTCCTATGCAAACCCTTTCAAGTAAAAATCCTAAATCTTCTCGACTTTGTTGCATATTTGTGAGCCATAAATATATATTTCCATTGTTTCTTCATGAATTGCTTATCGAGTATCTTTTCCCAATCAGTTCTAACCTCCTCTGATGGATTCCTATAGTTATCATGCAATATTCTATACACCCTACTAATTATCCCCTTTAACAGCATATTTTGTTGTAAATGCTACTAAAAACTCTACCAGTGCTGGTCATTCACTTGGGAACAACCTATTTCTTTCTTTCTGCCAATATTCTGATATAAATCCTTGATAGGGACGATCTCTAGCCTGCAGTTCAAATGTTGCCTGCAGTTCAAATGTATTATCAGCCTCTTTCCATTTTATTACCTTTCCTTCTAATATTATTTGCTCCCAATACCTTGGTTCTTTTGCCAGTTTTCTCGAGTAAATTCCAGCTCCCACTTGCCTATTCTCTGTGCCCCTAATTGCAGTCATCCCTATCAACAGAATCGCCTTTCTCCATTGCTGTGATGGATTATTTCTTAGAATACTTTCCGCTACTTTATCAATATAATATTCTGTATGGTTATTGTTATTCTCCTTAAGGATCTGCATCCAGTATCACAGTCTCTCCTGGTTTCCTGAGCTTCCCCCCATTTCATCATCATCCCTTTCTACTTTGAATTACAGCTTTCTGCTTGTGTTATGCACAGGAACCTTAACTGTGTAGCTTTGAAGTACCCCTTCAAATCAGGTTATCCAAACAACCTTGGAAGGTTCAACTTATCCCACTTGATCCTTGCTTATTCCCCTCCCAGATAAAATTCTTCAGGTCTTTATTAATTGCTATGTACAACTTCCACTCTGGTTGATAAAAATATTATTGACCTGTGTATAAAACTAAAGGGTCTGAAAACATTTTCACTGTTTGTATCTTGTTGTCCACATCCATAAAACAGAGCTTTCAAGTTCTCAGTTTTTGTATTATCTTTTGTTTAGTCTCTCCCTACATATTCTTAGCTGCCATAACAGAGTCCTTTTTAATCCATAGTACTAAGTACTTAATTTTATAATGTTGTCATAAATATGGTTATAACTGAACCATTTCATGTATGGGTACATAGTTTACAGCTATTGCTTTTATTTTATCTTCATTAATTTTGTATCCAAAAAGATTTGAAACTGTCGCTGAATATTCCACAACACTGCACTACCCTTTTCTGTTTTATCAGGTATAAAATAATATCATACTCCCCACGGTCGAGTGGCCTCCGTAAGACATGCATAAACAGGCGTGCCTTCCCTGAAGGTTGTCCATCAGGCTGGCAACTCAGCACCATAAAAGTCAACTGCCAGTCATTAGCGGACCGGAGTTCCACTGTGGTGACTCCTAACAGGGAAAAGCCGAAAAGACAAACAACAACAAAATAGTATCATCTGCAAATAAAGCCGACTTTTCTTTATTACCATATCAATTATATCCTCAGATTTCTGAGTCCCTTATTTTCTTTGCCAATGGTTCTAAATATAATGCAAGTAACAAAAGGGAATGTGGACACTACTGCCTGGTTCCTCTTCTCAAACAGAACTTATTAGAAATGACCCCCTACTTTAAATTTCAGCTCTCATCCCTAATATTTCCACTTAATCAACCTTATAATTTTATCAGAAAATGCAAATACTTGCCTTGCTCTACTCATAAAATCCAAGATTACACTGTTGAATGCTTTATCTGCATCAAAACCCACCAACAACAGTGCTATTTTCTTACATTTTGCTTCCCTCCAGATCATCGTTTTATTAATGTTGTCAGATATTTGCCTACCATCCAGAAAAAACACACTGAGCTACAGCTATCGATTTTGGCATCACCTTTGCCATTCTTTTAGCCATTATAGACATAACAATTTGAAATAATGGTTTAGAATCAAAATGTGCCTATATGAGGTTGGATCAGATGGGTCTTTACCATTGTTAGGTATTATAGTCACCACCGCTTTCTTCCAGGATGTTGGTGCTTCTCCACATTTTAAGATACTGTTAAACAAGCCTTCCAGATCTTTATCACTTACTTTCCTCCTCACTTCCAAACTTCCACAGGATTACCATCTATTCCTGGGGACTTTCCTCTAGATTGGTTATACATCACCATTTTTATCTCATTTCCTCCTATCCTGTTAGTAATTGAGCCTCAGTAACCTCTAACCTTGGCATATTTAATTTTTCCATAAACATTTCCATTTGTACTTTTTCTTGATTTTCACATTTCTCTGCATTATACAGATTTTCAAAACATTTCTGAAATATTTCTAATACCTCTAGAAGATCTTTGGTTATTTCCTTGTTATAGGCTTCATAAGCTTGCCAACAACCCTTTCTACTTTCTGTTGCCTGAGCCATTGTGCTTAGAGCTTTTGTACTCTGGAGTTATTATCAAAAGCAGTTACTTTGCAGCCTTTCTAAACTTGTACTTATTATTGAGGTAATCCCTTATTTTCTGCTTAGCACTCTACAATTGCACCTCTTCTTGTTCTGTGAGATTTCTCCTATTCTGCAATACTTTAACCTTTGTCAGTTCCTCTAAACACTTCTTGTTACTCCCTAACCATATCTCTTGAATAATTTCTACTACCCATTCCATGAATTCCTCTCTATTTAACAGATAGGTGGGGAAGCACCAGTATCTCATTTTTATATCATTCATATTCATATATTATTAGCATTTTTATTTTAGTTATTATTGGTAAATGATCTGAAATAGCTATTGAATACATATCAAAACTTTCAATTAAATACACGTGTTCCTGTTAAATATAATTTATGTCTACCCTAGCCTAGTTTTTGTACCATGAAAATTATGTAAATTCTGTCTGAACTATTACTACAGAATAAAAATCTTCCGTACAAAATATTTTCATAAATTTCTTCAAAAGTCTACCCTGGTTTTGTTATATTTTCCCTTCTAGGTCCCTGCCCCCAGATACATCGTCACTGTTGCAAATCAAATTCCAGTCCCCACCTATAAGTATTATTCCCTGCTGAAAACTGATTACTTCTCCCAGAAGTTTCTTAAGCTCCATTGTAGCAGTTTTAGGTGGAGTATAAATACATGCCAGAGTAATCCTCCTCCCCATACCTCTCAACCACTTAGAGCAAGAAATTTAAACAAAGCCATCAAAAATCGGATGACAATGACCTGAAAATAGGGACACTTTTTAAATATTGCTATTAAAAACTTAGAAAATTAATAGAACAGTCTTTATTAGCATGAATTTTCTGAAGGGTATAAAGTCTGAAACTCAAATGTCTGTCATTATTTTCTGACTGAAACCCTCAATGATTTACCAGAAAACCATACTTTTATGAGAAACTGACCCAAAATATTCCTAATGGGAACAATTTTCCCAGACTGAGAGCCACACTCACAGGCTTGAATTAACCTGTAAGCAATTGTATCCATGCTAAGGCACATGGTATGGCCTGTATTTCTTCTTAAACTTATCAGCTTATCTTGTTTTTAGTCCATTTATAAATGCTGTATAATTAAGCAGCTCTTAGCCACAGTTTTATAAGCTGTTTAAAGTACACTGCTGTATCTGTTTCTTTAATTTTTTGTGGTAGTTTTTCGTATCTTTCAAGTTTGTTTGTGGTAGTGTTTCATTCCAGACACTACTTTACTCTGTTTAAACATTAGGAGGATAAGCATTATTACCTGATATATCTGAGCTGGGAAGCACACAAAAAGGCTCCAAATATATTTGTGCACTACTCTTATAAACTGTGATTGTACTTTGGCAGTTTCCAAAAAAAAAAAAAAACTGTAATGTCTGCTGTTGCTTTAAGTATTTAATTGAGCCATATTACATTGTATCTGTTCGTTGTAGGTAGTTTGTGTGATCTTGTTATACTTGGGATCCAAACCAGCTATTCTGCATTAAGAAAATATTTTTCTGCACCCTTGTGGCAGAAGTCTGCTGTTCTAACCTGTCTGAGTTGGGGATTACTGGTGGAAAGCTTAATGTATGCTTTCCTGATTGGTAGTTATCTTAAAACATCCTCTTTGCTCATATTTAAGCTTTGCATCTGTGTGGTGCTGTTCTTTTAGCAGTGGCAGTCAGCAGTGCCCTTGTATAGACATAAAAGCCTAGAAATTTAGTTTTTCCCTAAACAGCTCTCAGTGAAACCCTTCCAAACGTTTCTACTGCTCCAGGAGCAACTCAGTTGCATACTGAGCAGCTTTGCCTTATGGATCAACCTTAGTCTACACAAAGTATAGGTCTCGCTTGTAGTCTCGGTGCTACCAGCACAGTCCTGTCACATTAACCCATTCCCTTTCCTAATAAAACATACAGTAAGAGCCTGCTATAATGGATGGGAAATGTCTTATCATATCTCTGGTCAACCTGATTGACATGGGCATCCTGAGGCAATGTAACAATTGTCTCATGTATACTGACATCCATTTACTCCTAAAACAAACAAGTACTTTATGTGAGGGATGTAGTTACACTATGAAATTGGAGGCAAGACTCTCACATAAGGACAAATTGATTGCCAAACCAGTTGTCAACACACACACATACTTCCCACACTAAATAAGAACATGACACAAACCCACATATGCAGAGGTACTCACTAGTAACTTACCAAAACATCAGAGGTCTCTCAAAAGGAAACCACTTACATGCATAATGCAAAAAGCAAACACAACAACACACACACACACACACACACACACACACACACACACACACAAAGAAAAAACAGGTACTGGCCACCACTCTGAGCAGCTTCAAAACCTTTATTTAAAAATTCACCATGCAGTATTGCAGTAGAGCTTTGTACTTTTGGGATGTAAAATTGCTGAGGGATGAGAATGGAGTTTTGGATATGACCTTATTCAGAAAAAAAAAACTGTTGGAAGAATAGCATGATATCTTATGACAGCATGCATCCAAGGTATATGTTCAATGGTATAATAAGACGGCAGGTTGATAGAATTTCACGTATATGTATGCAGGATACACATATTGAACAAGAAATAGACAAGTTAGAGAGTAACCTCTGTCGAAGGGGATACAATGAAAATAGAGTTAAGGATGGTATTACTAAGAGTAAGCAATACAGAAGTAATATGTCTAGGCCTTGGTTCTCCCATAGACAACAGGATGGAACACCTGTTCAGTCTAGAACCTCACAGATGGATAATGTGAGGCTGTTAATATATAGTAATAATATAGGGAGAATATGTGATATAATAAAACAGAATTGGAATGTTTTGCTGACAGTTTTTGGCTTTAGAAGAAATAAAAATTTGAAGGCTTTATTATGCCATGAAGGGAAGATAGAAAAAAAAATTAAGAACAATTTTTTACAATGTGCAGGTACATGAAAGTGCAGAAATTGCAAAGCATGTGAGTACATTGTGGAGGCACAATCCTATGTACACCCTGTATCAGGAAAACAATACTATTTTGATTTGTATGCAGATTGTAGAATAAATAATGTTGTTTACTTGGCTGTCTGTCAGGACTGCAGCTTATTCTATGTAGGAAAAATTAACTGCACGATGAAAAACAGAATTTTGAACCATTTGTCCTCTGTAAGATTAAAACCTGAACATAATGCACTTTTCCAGCACATTTCTAAGTATGACAATCATAAGTTTTAGTTTATGGTTATACAATGTGTAAATAAAAACAAAAGGGTAGGTGACTTGATCAATGAGACAGAGCTGAATGAAACTAAATGGATCATTGAGCTAGCAGCATACAAAACCCCAGGTTTAAATGGGGTTATACCTTTAAGACCTGCACTAAAGAAAAGGAGGGTGCGGTATTGAATGTTAACTGAAGAGCTATATAAAAACTGCAGTTTCATTTGAGTTTTGTATCTGAAGAAGGGCTTGATCCCAAAAATGCTCATTCCTGTGTTTTTAATTGTGTTTTAAATAAAAGTTTTGCAGCTGTTCAGCGTGGTGGCCAGTACCTGCTTTTTCCTTTGGAATCTTTGTGGGCAGTCAGCCTTTGGTGGAGTATCTACAGTTCATTTATGGTTTGACACACACACACACACACACACACACACGCACACACGCACACACGCACAGACACAGACACAGACACACACAGACACAGACACACACACACACACACACACACACACACACACACACACACACAGTCTCAACAAATAAGCCCATAAAGTGTAACACCACAAAACCCAATGTATCGATGTATCGGTCATAGGTGACTCCACTGTGAGACATAGTCATATTTCCCCTCACCAGGCTGGATAAGGAGTGGGTTATGGTTAGCTGCCTGTCAGGTGCCAGAATCTGTCAAGTCAATCAAGCACTCAAGTCACTCAACCAAAAGTACTGGTATGACTTCACCATAGTTCATGTGGGGTGAATGAATTGAGACATACCTTGCTGGACTATATGAAGGAGATTTACAGGCCCATAAGCTTGGCTAACCTCATCTACAAAGCCATGGAAAGAATCATTATGGACCTTATTAACAAGGTTTATAGGTAATCTCCAAACTCTGGACCCAACCCAATTAAGATTTGTTAAAGGTGGATCATGTCTGTTAAACATGGTTGACTTATTTGAGAAAGTCACCAAGGCCCTGGACAAGGGAAAGACAGTGCATACCACCTATCTTGACCTAGCTATGGCATTTGACATAATCCCCCACTCAGGTATTACAAAGAAACTTTCCCAATTGGAAATTGACCCTTACATTACCAGATGGGTAACCAACCAGCTCATCAACAGGACACATACTGTCAAAGTGGGCAATTTCACCTCTAGCGAATGAATTGTCACCAGTGGCATGCCACAAGGTTCTGTGCTGGGTGCCTTATTGTTTGGAATTTATTTCTCAGAAGTTCAGGCAAACTTGCACAGCCTGTGGCTGACCAAGTTTGCTGACTATTGCAAATTGGGAGCAATAATAGAATCCCACAATTATTTTACTGCAGACAGGGTTAATGCAACAATTGACTGGTGCCAAAGCCATGGATTAAAGCTAAATGCAGAAAAAAAATAATTATTATTCCTTTGGGAAAGCTGACATCCCTGCTAATTACATTATAGACAGCACTTGCCAAGTGTAGCCCCAGTGTATGTCAGCTGCGTACTCAGGTTGATAGCAATCTGAACTTTGACTCCCATGTATCCACAGCAAGGAAATCCATCTATATGGCAGGGTCTATATTAGAACACCGAACATTCAAAATGTTGAGTGTTCTAATATCGAACCCTACCAATCGAAAATACCAAACATCAAACGTTCAGAACAGCAATTTTTTTCCTAGGGAAAAAATTTGCTGTTCCAAAACACATACACACAACACAAGCACACCAAACAAACAGCAATCCACACACACATACACCTAAAATCTTACACCTAGCCCTACACTAAACTATACACACACCACTAACTATCCACTTACCTTAACCCATACCCTAACCCTAAGGTCCATCACTATCGCACACACACCTCACCTGTGCCCTAACCCTAACCCTAACTCACTTAACCCGCCCTAACCCTCATGTCCACACAATCGCATACATACCTAACCCGTGCCCTAACTCTAACTCACATAAACCGCCCTAACCCTCATGTCCACACAATCGCACACTTACCTAACCTGCACTCAATCGCACACTTACCTGAACCCGACCCGTAACTTTCCAACAGAGCGCTGAAAATACCAAAGCCACAGAAACGGACAAATTAATTCTTTCCCTAGGAAAGAATTTGGTTTTCTGCTTCTCCGATATTTTCAGCGTTCGCTGAAAATGGGTCGATATTAGAACACTCGACATTTTAAATGTTCGATATTCTAATATAGACCCTATATGGCACATCTTATAAGTAAAGGCATCACATCTTGATCTAAGGTTGTTATAATTCCATTATACTCAACCATCATCAGGCCAGTAATTGAGTACAATGCTCCCATTTGAATGTACCTCACCAGACACCTGCAACAATTGATGAGACCGCAAAGGTTTCTCTCCAAGAAATTACAGGATACACAAAACAAGTCTTATGTGGAATGACTGAAAGCCCTGTCACTGTATTCTGACTCCTACAGGTTGCTACAGGGTGACTTGTGCTTAGCTTACAGAGCAGTCTCTGACCTAGCCCTGATGGAAGTGCTACACATTTGTAAATCAAACTGCAGGAGGGTCACTCACTTTGGGAATCTTAACCTAACCTCTGACATGAACAGGTCATGCTGGAGAGATAGCTACATCTCCCAGAGACTGCCACTTCTTCTGGAAAAAGCTTCCAATTTATGTAAAACAGAGACCCTCCCTGGCCCTCTTCAAATGCAACCTAGCAAATTCACTCCTGGAGCAGTGTCCAAGCCCCTTCTGGAAAGAAGAAGTCAGTATTAACTACCATAGAACCTTACCTCTGCAAACTTCACTTACCTAAACACCGACAACTGGGGAACCTCAGGATAAAAATGGCTAGGCTTATAAGGGTCTCTAGGGCCATTAGCCAAGTGACCTCCTATGAACTAAGTGCTGTCTGTTTTTTTATTACATTTATTCCTCTCTCAGATATAGAAAACTACTTGAAAGCTTTTAGAAAACATTATATCCTAGCAATGAAAGAAAGAAGTATTTTGTTTTCATTGCCCTTATCAGCTTATCTCAATAGAAACATGGGAATGAGATACACTGTGAATATCTATTTGTTAGAGAAAACTTTTCATTATATTCAGTGTTCTTTTATTTACTTGTTTCCCCTTAAAATTTGTTATTAGATCAAGCCAAGGGCCTTAATCCAACCATCCCCCTATGCAAAAGTAAGAAAAAGCATATCTGTTTTACTTACATCATGCTCTTTTGCCCAGGCTTTCTTCTCTTTTTACATTGCAGTGCCAACAACTGAAAAAAACTTTACTTTATAACATGCAGTATATGTCTTATTTTATAAAAAAAATACTGTTAAGAACAAAATTATTTTTACTTAGTTACCTCCTTCCTCCCTCCTCCCCTCTCTTTAATGTTCTTCCAAATATTAATGACATGAAGTAGGGCGTATGTTTTGAAGTCCCCTACAAGTTTAACAAAGTCCAAAAAGTCCAATATTTGCAGGTTTTCTTGTTCCATCGTATTTCACATATGTAACTGATGCTTTGTAATGCCCACATTTTTTCATTAATTTCCAAGTTGACGGTTTTCTTCCATCTCACAAATCCAGTCTCTGGTTCATTTACAAAGCATTTGTTGTTCTTCTAGTTAATTCCTGTGTCTCTGAAGCATTTTCATTTGGAACATTGGAAAATATTTCACTGTCCTGGTGTCCCTATGGGCTTTATTATCAGAGTAAGAAGCAAAATCCCCTTCTGACTGATAGCTCACTTTTTGTTGGACAAACTTTTGTTGTTTCCTCCTTAGCATATTCTGCATCAAAAAATGACTTTTACCCTCCAGGAAAATATTCTGAATATAGCAGCTTCAGTCTCACTCTTCCCTCCTGAAATTCCATGATTGCTGGGATAAATTTGTTTCTCTTCTGCCTGGTGTACAGTGAATAATCATTTTCTAAAAATACTCTACTAACTCCAATTTTTAATACTTTGCCTTTCTGCCACAATTTTGTTAGGATCAACTCTTTCTGCTGTTATAATTGCATCTTTAGTAATATAGGTCTTGGCTGCTTTTTCATGGCCATATTTGGAGCATACACTTAATGTGCTCTTTCAGTTAACAAATTCTGCTGTGGAACACGAGAAATTTCTTATTTGTGCTTTCATAAAATTAATACAGTATGTTCCTTTCAGTTTCTCTAGTAGAGCAGAAAATCTCAAGCGTTCTGCACATGCTGTGTCATCTAACTTTACCATTTTTTGAAACATCTCTTTTTGAGTAGTTTCATATTCAGCCAGCCTTTTCTTCATTTCACCCTCTGATTTTTGCAGTTTTATCAGCATATCTGAATATCTGTTTAAAGCTAATTCCATTTTTCCAGCCTTTTTTGTTTGATTTGAGATAATCCTTCAGTGTTTCATTTATTTCAATTAGCTCTGAGTATATTTGACTTATGTTTTCCTCTAGATTACTAGAAGGCATGCCTTGTGCCAAAGCTGGAGCTTGAACTGCTTTTTGCTGAGCAGCTGTAGGATTCTTCCAGCTAGTGTTTTCTCCTCACATTTTTTTGATTGATTTTCTTTACGGTTCTCTTAATTTCTTCTTTCCTGGCATCCAGGTAGTGCACTTTCTAGCCAGTAACTGAAATTTACCCCAAAAAACAAATTCACTGGCTGTGTTTTCTGAGTTTCTATTTTCATACTAGGAGAACTGAAATTAAGCCATTACTCAGTGTACAGCCATCTTGAAAGACCAGTGGTGGTAAAACTTGACAAGAAGTAAAAGTCATTTCCTTAGGAACACAAATAATGTCCAGTATGATCAGTTCCCTGATATATTTTTTTACAATATGAAGCAACTGCTGCTGAGCATAGATTATAAATAATTCCCTTAGTAATGTTGTTGAATAAATATCATTCTAGTCTGTTTCTAGTAAATTTAACTCTCCAGCCACTATTATTTTTCCCTACTGTGTTTCATGAAAGAAATTTTTGAATTCCTCTAGATAATCAGCGCTTGACTTTGGTGGTCTAGAAACTCCACAATTTTTATATGTTCCAGGGTTGTCTTTATCATTACACTTAAAATCTGCAGCATTGGTGTTATCAAATATGTAATAATCTGTGTTCTCATAACAATCTTTAATCCCTGTCATAACACCTCCACCTGATGTTTTTGTTAGAATGTCTGTTACAGTAAACATTTATACTCTGACAGAACTAGTTTCCAGTTATTGTTCTTTAACCATGTTTTGCAAACAGTAACACCATCAGTCTTGTGGGAATGTAACATATTTTCCATTATAGAATGACCCCCCATTAATATTCCAAAACGTGCATGCTGATTGGTCAGCGTACATGTTGTAAATCAAAGTTATAGTAATGGAAAAAGGTCCGGTCGGCCAGACTTTTTCCATTAGTACAACTCTTTTTTTTTTTTTTTTACAGCAACGGAGAACGCAAGATCTCCATTGCTTTTTACAACCTGTCTTGCTATGTTAAACAAGTTTGACATAGCGAGACAGCTTTAAAAAAGCAACAGAGCATCTCCATTGCTTTTTTTAAAGCTGTCTCACTATATTAAACTAGTTTAACACAGCGAGACAGGTTGTAAAAAGCAACAGAGATCTTGCTTTCTCTGTTGCTTTTGCCCACAGCTCTGATGTACTGCATAAGTATACGCATGTGCAGTACATCAGAACTGCCGCAGAATACCAGACAGCTGTGGAAGGGCAGCAAGAAGGCATTATACAATGCCATTATTTAAGAAAAGTAATAATTTTTTTCTTAAATAATGTCATTGTATAATAGCAATAACCCACTTCTGGGTGTGGGTAATGCTGGATTTACCCACGGTTGTCTTTGTTTGGCCACTCGGGCTTCACCCTCGTGACCAAACCACATCAACCGTGGATAAATCCAGCATTACCCACACCCAGGCGTGGGTTATTGCTATATTAAAAAATGCAATTAATAATGCTCCTAGCAACCAGCACAGATATATCTGATGCTATCTGTGAACTGTAAAATTTCTAACCTGGCAAACATTCTGTCAAATATTGTAATATAGCCACTGCAAAATTTTCCTTCTCTTATCTTGACAAGTATACACCATCCTGTCTTAATACATGTGTGCCCAAAATTAGGCTTGGGTGCTCTATATATTTCCACTTTTTAAAATGTTTCTTTTTTTTATGTGTGTATTCACCCTAAAATCTTTTTCATTTATGCTGGCCGGACTCTCTTTTTTATATGTGATTCGTGAAAAAAGCATTTTAACACCTGTACAAGCTAAGCTAACTGTCAGAGAATGCTTGAAGATGAGATCATTTATATTAACATGAACTAAAAACAGCTCCACATCTCCTAACAATAAGGTTATCTAAAGCCCTACTCACGTCCTGCATTTTTTCTCCTGGCAAGCATAAAATGATTCAATGTTCATTATCCTATTTGCAAATGTAAGTATCACTTCCTCTAATAACTATATCTGCACGCATAAGTATATAATTTCTGACCAGATCTGAAGAATCTCCTACTTTTAATTCAGTAATGTCCGCTCTATTAATTGTTTCAAAGGAATGATATTCCCCACCATTAGTCTTAATTAGTTCCCTTGGCATAGGAAGCAGCACATTAACAGGTCACACCTTTAGTCATGTACTCTAACTGCCAGACTTAATGCTGAGAACTGCTAATGACATTTTGGAAAAATGACACCTTCCTCCCAAATGTTCTTTACCTGTCAGTTTATTAGGAAATATGGTGGTCAAGATATTCCTTGTGATTCTATTTCCCATTTTCTCACATTGTCTTAGAATTCCAGATAGCCTAATGCTTTGCATACCTTTCATTTTAAAAGGTACCAACCTTTCTCCTCAGTGATAAATATTGCTTATTTGCTTTAGGATTCTCATTATTTCTATGTATAATAAACTCTACCAGTTTTGCACGAGAAATAATATTTTCTGTTAGAATTAAAATCTTGCAGTCCTTTATACTTTTGCTCAGTCACATTATCAGTTTTGTTCCACATATTTTGTTACCCTGGTTGTGTCTTTGGCTTGGGTCACTGAGGAAAAAAGTTTGCTGTGGGTCAGCCTACTCACCGATATAAAAATGTAATAAAAGAAATACATTACGTCTGCCTTCTCTCTGCTGGTGTTACTGACATTCCTTTGTCAATAGACTACAGAATATTTTCCTTACTTTTTTTGTGCTCCTTGATGTCCATACAAAGAAATGATTTCAGCATCTATTAGAATTTGAGGTATTTTCCCTGGTTTCTCTCTTTGCTTTTCTGGTTGTCTGCCCTGTTTTGATCATTATAGCTGCAGATCCAGCAGTCACTGTTAATGTTTGCTACCAACTCTTTTCATGACCCAGTAATGTCTTTTTATATTTTTCTATCAACTTGACTATCTTGCATGTCGATGTCATGCTCAGTCATAGGCAATGACTAGGTATTTTAAGTCACAAGAAGCAATTAAATGCTTCACACCCACACATGCATATATCAATATGATATTCCATGCAATTATTATGTAGTTACAATGTGTCAATTTTATGAATGTATACAATATGACATGGCTTGAACTGTCAGAATATAGTTCATAACAGGGGTTAGAAGTACCCCTCTGTCATGCTCATACCTCATATGCTCTCAGGTTGAGTTGTAAAGACAGTTTAGTGCATGTTCCTTGTATTTAATTATTTACTTATGTGATTATTTCTAAGGTTTAACCTATTTTAGGAACAGAACTACTTAATACCAGGAGGACTACTATTTTCACTACTTAGTTGACTGATATTCAAAATATTCTAGTCGAAAGATCACAGTCATGTTGTCATGGTAGTTAGACTTGGATAAAAGAGAATGTGAGTCTTGCTTTTTCCTAACTTTCTTTGTTTTCTCAGAATTTGTGCAATATGCATATGTGTACATCTATCTTTAAAATATAGATATGTAGTTTGAGCATATGGACATTTGCTCTCCATGTCACAAAGAAACAAATGTTTTTTTCTGGTTTACCATCTTGGTTTTTTTGCTGTTTTGAGTAGAACCCCCCCCCCCCCAGAGTGTTTTGAGCAGCAACATGCCAAGGCTTTAGATGTTTTGGATTGAAATAACCACATTTTGAGAAATTATTACTCACAGCAGACCTCTTCGTGTATTACACCAACACACAGTCTTAGACATTGTCACCTTTTTATACTTGACCTTATTTTTATTTACAAATGAAGCAACAGACTGACAATCATGCATCTGGGATTGTACACCGACAGTACGCTTTAATGTTTTAACTGATGCATTGCATCCACACTACTTACACTTTGTTCTTTACTCTTGTACTTAAGATTCACTGTTGAGCACTGAATGCATTATCCCTTCTGAAATAGTTATTTTTCTGGGAGTCATGCCTCTCCAGGCACTCTGGCGAATATGGAATTATTTCACTAACCAATAAGTAGGCTATACATTTCTCTCTGTCATGTGCAATCAGCTTAAGCATATGACTTAATGCAGCTATGTGCTACACACTACCATTAGCTGATGTGTCAGGCATTTATGAATTAATTGGTAGGAAAAAAGGTCATGCTGATCTCAGTGCAATAAAAACAGTCCATAATGTACCTCATTCATTTATTCAGGTCAAGGTCTAACATCAGCAAAGTTCCAACAACTCAACAACTGAATAAAACGGTACACCAGTGTGAAAGCTGTCACACTGGTATATCATGCTGCACTAGTGTGAAAGCTGTCACACCAGTATATCATGCTGCACTAGTGTGAAAGCTGTCACACCAGTATATCATGCTGCACTAATGTGAAATCTGTCACACTGTTATATCATGCTGCACTAATGTGAAAGCTGTCACACCAGTATATCATGCTTCACTAGTGTGAACGCTGTCACACCAGTATATCATGCTGCACTAGTGTGAAAGCTGTCACACTGGTATATCATGATGCACCACTGTGAAAGCAGTCATTTATTAAGGGGCCAATTCAGCAGTACAGCACTATTCTTGGAGGTAGTGTGCAGTTGTGAAAGACAGACCGTATCGTTTGTTTTGCAAGTTGAAAATTCATTTTAATTTTGGTAGGAATATAAGATGTATATCTTCTCCTAAAGAACCATAATGTCTGCCTTAGCTGCTGAGATGGGGCGGGGCCATTTCACCATCAGAGGGTTGTTTGTGGTATGCAGGGTGAGGCACCCTAAATTCAGTGC
Source organism: Protopterus annectens (assembly GCF_019279795.1). Taxonomy (NCBI): domain Eukaryota; kingdom Metazoa; phylum Chordata; order Ceratodontiformes; family Protopteridae; genus Protopterus; species Protopterus annectens. The sequence goes on from NC_056734.1 coordinate 536,583,655, forward strand.
TCTTAGTGTGGGAGATAAAGTCAGTGATATAAGCATGGAAAATTTTTAACCTCCTGACAGAGATGAAAGTAGGGGTACAGCACTTATGAGGTAGCATGTATGATATGGTAAGCATATGCAAACACGATGAAGGGACACTGTTGCACATCTGCAGTTTTCCTGGACAGAATGTGGACTAACTGACTGCTTAGATGCTAATGTGGAGATCACACTTTAATTATCATGAACACAATTCCTGTAAATGTTCATGAAGGTACCAGGAATTTGGTAAAACTCTCCTGTCTGCAGTTCTATACAAGACAGGCTGTAGCCAATTCTAGATTAGGAAGCTTATTGTCAGTGAAGAACCATGAATGAAGTGGCCAGCATAAAGGCATCTCAGAATGGAAAATGAATCTGTTAAAATAATAAAATAATACAACCATGTTAATCACAATGCACTGTAATACTCTTCTAGTCATTTCTTTAAATGTCTTGAGAAATGTAATGCAAAATACTGTGCTGTGTTTCTACAGCAGGTATTTAATTCCTGTGTTGTTATCTAAGGTGACGTGATTGGTGATTTTATTTTCTTCTGTTATTCTTTGAAGCTTAGGAAATGCGGGAATCAATCAGGTCATTTTTGTTGGATGCAGCTCTGCAAAGATAAACATGCTTTTGTTGTACATTTTCAAATATGGTATGAGAAATTTGCTACACTAAATTAAATGACTGCATACCTGATTTGTGTTCATCAAGTGAAACTTAATGCTTTTATAAGTGCAGAAAAATTAGTAAAGGTTACATTTAATCATTATGCAATCCAGCAGAAATGAAAACATCCACACGTTTAGTGTCATCATATTAAACCTATTTTTGACAACTTTAAAGATTACTAGAAATCTGTCTACACTGACTGTGCTACACCTTTCATCCTTTCTTTCATTGTTTTTATCTGCGACTTTTCTCTGATGCATGAAGCAGGTTCCGGTGGAAAATAATATGTTCCTAAGATGTCAAGACTGAAATGTTTTATTGCTTTCACAGGAGTTGGTAAAAAAAATGCTTAATGTACCATGAAAGGCACAATGGTTTAAAAATGACAGATTGCAGCTATTTGTCACAATTTAAAAAAGTACAAAGCAGAATAACAGAATGCATATTGTTTTATTATAGCATAATGAAATTAAATCATTTTTGGTAAAAAAATTCAGTTACTGGTTTGCTTACCAATTTTTAAGGTATGAGGATACAGTTTATGGCTTGCTATATAGTAATAGTTTTCCTGAGTATCCCAAAACATGCTGAACTTAAGGTACCTGCATTACTTTCCGTTAAAAAAATAAACAATGCAATACTCAGCACTCTTTGTAACACCTGTCTGAGCATAATTTTATCTTGAAAATCTTTTACGCACTTGTTATTGCCTCTGCTATTTGGATGTTCATAGGTGTTATCATTTTATTAGAAATGCCAGAGTACATGTATAAACAAAACAAGATTTTTTTTCACTTTACTTTGCAGCTTCTGCTGCAGTTACGGAAAACAGTGGATGTACAGTATAAGACTAACGACTTTGTCGCTGTTGTATGATGTTGTTTATTTTAGCAATGTGCACATATACAGTATAAGGTCCATGAGATCAACATTATTTCTTTCCATGACAGCCTTCCTTTAGTTTCTGACAATCACTCACCAAATGGACGTAGTTAAGGATATCACACAGTTTGAACTGGATATGCTGATACTGGTAAACTGATGCATGTAAAACAATCAATCCAGTTATAATTGGTTTTAATTAAGGTATCACTATCCCTATCTTAACAAGGACTACCATGTAATATGAGATATTGAGTCCACTAATAACAGTACTTTGGTTCACCATTCATTCTCTGATTATCTGCCTAACCCATTTCACTTGTACAGTACTATTGAAAGATTACTTAACACACTTATGCTTTCCTCCTGACATGCATGATATTTATGAGGTAACTATATTAAGTTATACAACATCAGTAAGTGAAAATACCAGTGCTGAGCAAGACAGAGGGTGGTATTCATAGGCTGAAAGTTTGCATTATTATGTTCGATTGTCTGAGAAAAGTGCTTATATGCTAATTCAATAATCACAAGTTATTCACCTTGAATAAGTAAATGCAAAGCTGTTTTAAAAAAACAAAACATCCACTTGTGGCAAAATCTTAAAGGAGCTTAATCCTTTAATCATTAAATATGTTTGAAGTACTATGTGAAGATGTAAGTGCTTATGTTCTGAATTGTGAACAAACTTAGCTGTGTGCAAGCATGACTGAAGTATTTAAGGCAAGCAGCATGCAACACAGCTTTTATTATTAACTTTTAAAAAATATAAATGGCTTTACATGATTTACATTGTGGTATCCTTATGTGGAAAGGGAAAGATTCATAAAAGACATGAGATAACAAAGAGGGAAACAAAGAAGGAAAATATTCAGAGGGATGTGCTGGAGGAGGTGGGAGAGGAGGGGTACTATGTTTTTGGTGGGGGATAGACCACTTATTTTTCATTTTTTTTTTTATATAACAGGATAGTTTGGGCAGGAAATAGGCTAGAGGATGTAGGAGAAAGGATTAGGGAAGGAAGAAGGTGCAGATCTGGATCATGGTCAAATGCAGTCTCAGGTAGGGTAACAGACCAGGCTCTCCCAGCCATTCCTGTGTCCCATTACTTGGCCCTCTTCCACCCAGCTACCATACACACTGTTCAAAACTGTCAATGTGTGCAGTATTTTAGTCTTGACTTTTGAAATCATTACAGATATGAGGATTTAATTAAAAAAAATATAACTTATTTTTCCTTTCTTAACCAGGTTAGTCCCACTAGCCTAGTAGCCTCTTTTCAGGGGAGACCCAAGGTGAAGAGGGGAAATTTGGCCAAGGCATCCAGGAACTTCTCCTGCTTTTTTTGAACAGGGGTGTAATTGATGCAGCACTTCCAATTTCTGGTCTGGACACAGAGGCGGCTTGGAGAAACCGGTAGAAGATATGGAGCTTGGTAAAGACAAAGAGAAATTAGATTCACATGAAAAATAATTTGTATGGAGAAAAGGAGATGAGGAATTTTATTAATGGAAGCAAAAATTGCATCAATGAGTTAAGGGTGGGTGAGCCTTTAGAGATTTCAACTAGTAGTGCTGATGTTAAAGCAGCTGAGCCTTCACAGGAGTTAAATGCAGTTGTGGAAGAAGAAAAAAAGTTGTGCCAGTAATGGATTCTGAAGACGTTTTCAGCAAAAGCTCTTTGGCGAAAAGGATTCAGCAGAGGTGTGAGTTACAACCCTCCAGTTGGGAGGGTTGTGGGATGTGTACTGAAAAAAGATGGTAGATCAGAGTGAATTAGGGAGCAAGATAGCAGCTTCATGGGGTAAAATATTTGACAGAATACAGGAAGAGGAGTTGGCGGAGGTTGTTGTTAAGAAGAGAATGTATGCACAGGTGACTGAAGGAGGAGAGAGATGAGTGGGAGAAGCAAAACAGAGAGTGAAAAAGAAATTCATGATAAGGTTAACTAGTAAGGAAGAACAAGAGCTTGAAAGGTATGAGGTTTGGGACTCTGTGATAGCACCATTGGGTATTTTCCCCAAAGAGGTAAGAGCCTTTATTCTTATTAATAAAGAAACATATTGTGACATTTTTTTTGAGACTGAATGGTACATGGAGAAATTCTTAGAGCAACATGAATTAAAAAAGAACTGTAATCTTTGGAACTGTTATATAGTGCAATCATTTCATAGAGAAACTAAAAAGAGACTTTTGGTGCAATTTAGAACAGAAGTTGAAAAACAAGTTTTAAAGGACTATTTAAAGATGTTGTGCAAAGGAGTTATGGATGCAACAAGATAAATGATGGCAGAAGTTTATGGACTGGGTGCTGGGAATGTGGGGTAATTTAAAAAATGGAAAATTAAAATGTTATTCACGTTCCAAGTGTAATAAATACAAATGGTATTAGAGGTTTTGTTAAATATAGAAGACAGCTGAAAACATACTTTTTGTGGAAAAAATGCTCATCTAATCATAAATTGTGATAAATGAAAATGTTTTATTTGTGGCAAGCCAGGGCATGTAGCTAGGAAATGTGATATGATATGTAAGAAATGTGGAAAAACTGGACATGTATAGGTGGGCTGTGAAGATAATGTAGAAAATCTATGGGAATGGATGGTGTTGAATATCATATGTATAATAGTATGGAAGAATGGCAAAAAGTGTATTTTGTGAAGGTGTTAAATGAATGGTTAGGGTTGGGAGTGGTAGATAAAGAAATATGTATTGGGATTATGAAATGGAAAAAAGATAAAAGGGTGATATAAGAAACTGGAGACCAATAGTATTGAATAAAAGAGATCGTAAGATATTTATGAGAATAATAGCTAAAAGATTAGCAAGTAAAGTAGATAAGTTACTTGAAATACAATCTTTGGTAAAAAAAAAGGGAAAGGAAGTCAGGATTTATTATGGATACTGACATTATACATAAACAGGTAGAAGCTAAAGTTATAGTAAGAGATTTGAGTTAAGGATTTCACAAAATACAATATGAATGTTTATGGGAAATATTAAGGGATTATAATATAAGTGTGAAATCATAGTAAAAATAATTATGTTGGTATATGAGAAAAATAATGTGAGAATAATACAAAATGAATGGTTAAGTGAAGAAATAGAAATTGGATGTGGGATAAGTCAAGGATATCCTGCAAGCAGCATTTTCTTTGCTTTAGTTATGAATGCGGTTATAAATAAAAGTAATAGGGTGTTAAATGTTGTAGGTTATAAGATAATGGAAGAAATACAAATGGTAATAATTTTACTTATGCAGATGATATAATCTTAGTTGCTAAAAATAAAGAAGGGATGGAAGAAGGAATTAGAAAGGTAAATAGTTATTTAAAGATGATTGGTTTGTGTATAAATAAAGACAAAAGTAAAGGGTTTGAATTTGTATGAAATATAGAAGATATTTGGTTTAATAATGAGGTTATAGATAAATTGGGAATAGTATTTGGAGCAGGTGAGCATAGAGGAAAACAGTGGAGAAAATTATTCAGAAATTAAGAGATACGTGTATGGTTTGGAAATCTTATAAACTGCTGTATAAAAAAGTATATTTAATAAACTAAATTTTAAGGCAATATGGCTTACTTAGCAAGTGCATATATGATCCTGTCTAGGTATGAAAAAGAGGTAATGTCCATTATAATTTCTTTTATATGGGGATCCAGAATTAATCCAGTTAAAAGAGGGATTCTATATGTTAAAAAAGAGGAAGGAGATTGGATTGGGGTTAATTCATCCAAATGTTCATACAGCCTCATTCAATCTTTATAGAGTGTTGGTAGATTTAAAAAAAAAGAGAATAAACTTAATAGAAAATAGATTGTAGTTTAAATATAAGATTTGTTGGGAAAAGACGGATTTAGGGAAAGATGGACAAGTTGTATGAATGAAGACATAAAAGAGTATTAAAACAAATTATTTTTATGGAAATTGTATATAAATAATGTTGACAAAATAGGAAAAATGGTATATGAATATTATGAAAGAACATTATTTTATTTTCCCATGGAAACATTTAGAGAAAGAAAAAAATAACTGATGTTAGATTAAGATTTGCATGGTGTAAGAAAATGCACGAATGTAAAGATTTTTTGTGGAGACTGATAATAGGTAAATTGCCTATTAAAGTTAACATGCCTCATAAAAGAATACAAGAAAGAGTGTGTAATTAGTGTGAGGAAGTTCAAACAGTCGAACATGTGTTCTGAAATGTTCTAGAGTTAAGAAGCTATGGTACGAAATATGTAAAAACAAGATGTTGAAAGGTTTTGAAAATATTGAAAATTTGACTATGAATTTATTTGAATATGGTTATTATGGTAATAAAACATGAAAGGAGGTTAAGAAAATCAGAAAAAAATATTCTATATTATATGGACCATATGGAATGAGAGACTCAATGAAGTGAAGTTTAATGGCAAATGGATATCATTAGAGATTTTGAAGAAGATACATTTTGGTTGTATAAAAAGAGTGGGGAATGATTAAAGCTTATGAGATTGTACTGTATTATAAATAAAAGTGTAAAAAAAGTAATGTATATTATGTAAATACTATAAATAATGTATATGTCATTATAATTAATAAAGAACCCATACACTTTTTGTGTATGGGAATGCATTTTGCTTTGACACATCTGTCTTCCAGTCTGAGTGCAGAGGTGCATCAGAGAAGCTGTGAGAAAAAATGGACTGTGTTGAAAATAGCGATAAAGCTATTGATGTGATGGCAGAAGCTAAAGATGCAATTATCGAAAATGATGGTTGTCAGGCATTGGAGGAACAAAGCAGTAAAACAAAGGCAAGAGATCATTTGCAGGAAGATGATTCTAAATGCAGCAAGGTTGAGACAGCATCTGAGTTTTCTCAGAATGGAGTTAATGAGGAAGAAAAACTGGTATTTGCAGGGATGGATCTTGAGGACTTGCTTCAGCAAAATTTCTTCAGAGATGAAGAATCAACACAGGAATGTATTGTTACAATGCCCCATTTGGGAGAGTTGTGGGATGATTTGTTTATGTATTTAGTTAATGCTAGTTAACCCTCTTAGTGGTCATGACATTTCACGGGGAGATTTAATGAAGAAGATACAGACGAAAGACATTTAAGTGGATGATAGAAAGTTGTACACCTAGATTGTAAAAGCCAGAATGGAAAAAGGGAAGAAGGAATGAAAGCAGTGAATACAGGAAGAAAAAAGCCTTTTAAGGTACAAATTGAAAAAAAAGTGGTGAACTAGACAGATATAAGGTATGGGATAAAATAATAATGCCTTTAGGTGTCAAAGCATATGATGTAAGGGGTTTTATTCATATAAATAAAGAGACATTTTGTGACATTATTTTTGAGACTGGTCAAATTATAGATTTTTTGGGGGGTAGTATGAAAAAAAGAAAGACTGTTCCCCTTGGAACTCTTTTGTATTCAAAGCATTTCATAGAGTGACTAAGACTAAGTTTATGTAAAGATGCAATAGATATTACAAATATTTATGATAATAGAGGTTTGTGAATGGGTGCATAGGACTGTAATGCTGTATTGAAAATTGAAAATGATAACATTGTGCACATTCCAAGCATTATCAACGTGGAAGGGGACAAAGGTAAGTTGAAATATTGGGGACAACCAAAGATATGTTTTTTATGTGGAAAAACTGATAATTTCATTACAAATTGTGAAAAAAGAAAATGCTTTGCTTGTGGGAAGACAGGGCATGATATAAGAAATTGTGAAGTAAAGTGTTATGAATGTAAAAAGATAAGGACATTTGGGAATGGAATGTAACCTTAAAGTAACAGAAATATAACAAAAGATAGTAGAAACACTAACAAAATAGAGTGAAGAAACTGCTTATAGACATGGATAGAAAAAAAGAAGTTGACAAATATAATGCAAGTTTTAATAAAGGTGATGAAGAAGAGTCAGGAATAAACAATAATGAAGACATGAAATGGAATTTAGTTAAGCAACAAAGAAATTCAAGCGAGTTCAAGAGGGAAAAAGGAAAATTATAGAAGGACATAATAAAAAAAAGAAAGAGAAACGATGAGTGAGATATTAGAAGTCAACATTTAGTGTAAGATACTTGCATTAAATGTTAATAGTTTAAAGAATATTGTAATAAGAACAGGCATTCGTGTGTGGTGTAAAAAGCATAAACGTGACATTATTGTATTAGAAGATACTAGATTTCTAACAAAAGAAGAGAGACAACAACTCAAAGTATGGTGGTGAAAAATGTAATCTGTAATTTAGGGAGAGAGATGTACTCAGGAATAATTATTTTATATAAAGAGACAATAAAAATTTTATTTTGGATATTACTTTCATTATAGTAGGTTGAATAACAATTCTCAATGTAAGATGGAGAGATCAGATTTATAGAATTATAGTGATTTATGGATATCTGACAAAAAAAAAGATGTTTAAAGTATAATTCAATATGTAGGAATAAATATGGAAATAATTGTTGCAGGAGATTTTAATTGTAATATAAGGAAGCAAAAAAAGCATATGATGTTTAGAAAGCGTTAGATATAAAATATGGAAATGTATGTATTTGGAATATGACTATTTGGACTTATAGTAGAAGTGAACATAAAAGACTATTTTTTGATTACATCAGGATTGCAAATTGCAGAAGAAGCAACCAATTACTAGGAAGACCAGAAAAATTAGTATAAACCAAATAAAAATATAACTAAATTGGTGAACTGCTTCTGTGAATCACTTTATTGAGAAGATACAGTAAGTGCTTTTGTGCACCATAAGGACTTCATTAGAATAAAGTTTAAAAACACAGGCACATTATAAATCACTCCAAAAACATCTCACCCTAAACTTCTTTCGATATGTAGTTAATTAAAAACTAATTAAAGTGTACCATCCAAGAGACTGGGGAAGAATTCAAACCTCAATTAGCTTAAAATGTAACAGCAATAAAAAACTGCAATAGAAACCAGTTAAAAATCAAAACTATTTACGTAAACAAAAATGCTTTTAAGTGCAGGACACTGCCAATGGATACCATGTCATTCCAGCCATGTTCATTGGCTGAGATGAACTTAAGTTGCCATCTTAACTCTTTCCTCCCCAAAATATTCAAAGGACCCTCCAGCTGTGCACCCTATATTATCTACCACATAAAATTTAAATGAGTATATAACATTTGCTGTGATATGTTTAAATAAGGCTTTGCACTTGTTTTTCTTATTAATATCATATATATGTTGGTAAATTCTAGTTCTTAGTGTTTTTTTTTTTTTAGTTTTTCCAACATAAAAGCCAGTGTATGACTGATACTGGGCCACATAAACAACTCTTGCACTAGAGCAATGAAACTTTTGCTCAAAAAAAAAAAACTTTCCCAAAGCCAATTATGTGAAATGGTGAACCTTCCATAATATACCTACATTGCAATGTCTGCATTTTTTCATGTAACACTAATCAGACCTTGAGTCACATTTTTTACAAGGGATTTGAAGGTGACATCTTTTTGTAAACAAAAGAAGGACAAGGACCCAACATACAATACTTTTCCTCAGCCATTTTAAGACATTCCAATATATCCATATTACCAATTATTAATTGTAGAAAAAGGAGTTTTGGGGACAAGTTTTTCAGATTGTAGTGCAATCTGGATTGTGTTAAAAGGCAATTCTGAGTATTTAAAAATAGGAAAGGGAATAAAAAGAATTAATGAAGTTAAATAGGGTGAAGAAGGAAAGACTGATCTATTAAATTTATGGCAGGATCATATGCAAATGAGGACATTTTACAAATATTGGTCAGAATGGTGGTTGCGTTTTAAACAAAAACATAAAAAGTGTTATATAAGTTGGGGGAACAGTAAGAGAAGGAGGGAAAAGGTAAAATATGAAAATTTAAGTAAGGATATGTTTGCTTGGAAAATAATGAAGGAAGCTTTTTCATTTAAGAACAAGAATTGTATGATCTAAATTAGAGAAAAATAAAGTATCCGCTGTATATAAGCAAAGATATTTTTTTACAATGAAAAAAAGGAAATCACTCCATATTTGATTAAATTCATTAAGGAAAATGAGAGTATTGTTAGGGAAATGAAGGACACTTCAGGTGTATTGCATAGTTCACAAGATATGATTATGGAAATAGTAGAAAAGTATGTTAGTCTAAACTTTAGAGAACAGATAATGGAATTTAGTAAGGAATAGAAAGTAGATATTTTTTCAGAAAGAGATAATAAGGATTTTAAAAAGATGATTAAAGTGGAAGAATTGGAAAGTATTCTGAAGAAGGTAAATTTGGAATCTGCAGCTGGACAAGATGGATTAGAGTATAGAATGTGAAGGTATTAAATGAATGGCTAAGTAAAAGATTCCAATATAAAGAATTGTGCAGGATTATAATTACATTTACATGGAAAGTGTGATGAGTGTAAGATACAAAACCAGAGACCTATAGTTCTTATAACATGGATTATAAAATTGTTATGAACATTTAACAAAAAAGAATGGAAGACAGATTATGTAAGATTATAAATTAAAGCAAAGTTAAGGTGGGAGATTTAAGTAAAGTGTTTGATTCAATTCAGCATAATACATTATGTAAATGTTTGATATTTATAATATAAGAAATGAGATAAAAATGTTTGCATTGCAGCATATAAGTTAAATATAGTTAAGGTGTTAGTAAATGGTTGGCTTGGTGAATAAATTGTGCTCGAAGAGGATATAAGGCAAGGTTGCCCATTGAGCAGTATTATGTTTGTGTTAGTGCTGAACGCGATTTTTACAAATTAACAGAGAAATTAGGAATATGAGAGATATATATATCTAATGAAGAGGTGAATATGCCTATTATGATAACATTTGTGGATATTAATGTTTTTACAAACATGATAAAGGAATGATTAATATAATACATTATTTACAGGATTTTATACAAGATATATGTTTTTCTATAAATAAAGAGAAAAATCATGGATTATGTTATGAAGTTATGCTAAGAGGTATTACATTTAATATGATAAGTATAAATGTGCTTGGACTACATTTTGGAAAGCAGGAAGATGTGAGATTTATATGGGAAGAAAAATTAGAGGCTATGAAAAGCGCTTGTATGTTTTGAAAGTCTTTTAGATTAACTTTTGGGGAAAATATATTTCATTAATTTGACCTTACTTTCTAGGATTGCATATTTCACAATTGTGTTTAGTATCTCACTAATATTTGAAAAGTCAGTTTATAGTACTATTTTCATGTTTATTTGGGGATCAATATTAAACCCACTGAAAAGGGGAATTTTGTATGTAAAAAAAGAAGAAGGTGGTTTGGTTTTGATAAATCCAGTAGTAAACACAGCATCTTCACATTAGTATAAAGTATTAAAAACTTTTGAAGGATGGTGACAATAAATTATTGATGATAATTTTAAAATTTAAAAATAAAACAGAATGGGTGAATTTTTTGAATTTTAACAGAAGGAGATTATGTGGTAATGATGAAATAAATAATTATCAAGATAAAATTTTACTTTGGAAAATAAAAATTAATCAGAATGAAAATGAGAGAAGGTTATGGTATCATAATATTATGGATAAATATTTTTGCATATATCCATGGACAAAAATGTAGAAAGAAAAACGAATTGCAGTTAAAGCAAAAATGGAAAGATGTAAAAATAAGTGGAAGTGTTAGGATTTTTTTTTATGGAGATTAATGATACAGAAACTACCAGTAAAACCAACTATGCCTTAGAAAAGTAAAAGTAATATAAATTGCCTATATTACAGTCAATTTGATACCACTGGACACATTTTTCTAGGTTGAAAATGGGCTAAATTATTATAGAAAAAGATAATAGTCTTGAAATATTTAGAAAATTATACAGATGTAAATAATGTTAATATGGATATGACTGGATATTATAGATACACAATGGAAATATATGTTAATAGGATAGATAAAAGAGATGTTTTGTATAATATGGCTAATATGGAATCAAAGAGTGAAGAAAATTATGTTTAATGAAAAGTGGTATTTAGCAAAGATTTAAAAAATAAGATTTTGACTATGGAAAGTAGAGTGGGAGTCTCATAATGTAAAATGAGTGTGATCTGCCACAGAAAGAAATGTGATATTTCTTGGTTGTGTTTGTAAAAATGTGTACATTTTGTAAATGATGTACATATTTTAAATAAGGCAAATTGTATACATGTAATGTAAACAAGTATCATTTAAATAAAGGATCCCTATGCTTTTTGGTAGGTGAGGTGGTATTTTTTACATCCACTTGAGCAATCACCAACTCCAGTAGATGCAGCCTTTGTTTAAATACTCAAACAGCCACTGCAAGTCCAAACAAAATACAATGGATCCACAAAAGGAAGGCACAGTCTTCAAGCCAAAAGTTTATTCTGTTTCACACACAGTAGTGCCTCGGCTGTTAAGCCTTCAAGGAGTACAAATGATTTGCTTAGTTTAGATATTTTTCTTTCTTTACTTCAGACTGCCCTGCAATGTTGTTTTAAATATTTCCTGTGGTTTTGAACTCTGATGTCACTGTGAATATATACTGAATACATTCTTTTTCTTCTATTATTTATTATTAAATATATTTAAAACTTTCATGATGGCTAATGCACACAGAGATATTTAAGTTTTGAGAGTACTTGCATATTTATTTGGTGACGCTGTGTGGGCAACCCCTAATAGTCTTCATCTTGGTCAAACTACCATTTGTAGCAATATTAATATTACACAGTACGATTGGACACCCATTGCTAAGGGCCTTAAAGTAGCTTATAAGGAGTTGAGTGTTGCAGTAGTAAGTGCCTTATAGTCTGTGCTAGCCTCTCCTATGTGTGTGAGTACAAATCAAACTTCAAAGAGTGTATGTGTCAGTTACTTGGGAAGGAACACAAAGTATTGGTTGGACAGAGAGGGTGCTGGGGGTCTTGGCTTGGTCACTCATCTGAGATCTCAACTCCATAGCTGTGCCAGTGGGGTGTCTTAATGGGGATCTGGAGGAAGAGGGAAAAACCAGCCCTGGAATGACTGTGGTCTCTGTGTGCTCTTAAGGGAATTTGCACTTTATGCAGAGAATTGCATCTGGAAATACTGTGTGTGTATCCTGCCAGTGTATGTCCCCCACTGTTGCCAGTGGTGAGAGTTGACGCTCCTTAATTTATTTTCCAGTGGTTGTTCGTCACACTCACATTCACTGAAAATACACCTGATCAGTGGTGAATTAAATGTAACTCAGTCCCCAAACCATTTTCAAACCATGGGTCCCCTGCATACACTTTTGGACCATGCATAGATGCATGTGTTCTTGAATCACCTTCTGGATTGTTTTAAATTTATTTCTTGTTTAAGTTCTTGATTCACCTTCTTCACTGTATTAAATTGAATTCTTGTTTAATACAACAACATTTCTTATTTAATACAAACTCATTTGTTAGAGTGCATTTTAAATTTGTACTTTTGAACATTTTTTAAAGTAAGCAGTGAAACAAAATATATGAACCAATAATGACAGAAGTACCCATTTCAGAACATTTCAACCAAATCACAAATAAATTTGCCAAAGGGTGTGGCAGTTGGTATAGAGGATTAAGGATCTTGCCTCCTGTAGCCAAGGAACTGGGTTTGAGCACGAGCAAGTCACTTAATTAATTAAACTGCCATCTATAAGAAGGCTTTACATACACACACACACACACACACACACACACACACACACACACACACACACACACACACACACACACACACACAATGCATGATTTTCTGTTCAGCAATCAAAGATTGCAATGCTCCATTGTAATAGATTTGAATCTTGCATGTGTATTCTGTTTGGGCCTTAATACCAGGTAAGCATGTGTATGCAAATGTCTTAAAGCAGCAGGTGCTTAAACTGGATTACCTTAATTTCATGAAACTTTTTTTTAATGTAAATTCAATTTATGTTGGGGCTGGACCCTACTGGCAGCACCAGGCCCTAGGCAACTGCCTATGCCACCTAGTACTGAATCCAGCCCTGAGGGTGTGAAGAGGAGTTGAGCTCAGGAGGAACTTTTGGCCCACACAAACTCAAACATTTCCACTGCCTAATAGTGTTGCATTGGAGGACTCCAATATTAAGGGAGCAGGGGCCTGTGATGGTGTGGTGGTTGGCACCAACTGGGGCAGTGAGTCTTCAACCTGCTGAAGAGTATCCCAGACTGACTGATGGCATCTCTTCAATAACTGTTCCACCACATCCTTAACAGAGTCTTAAAGCCCACTGTCTGTAAAACTTGTCAGGTCGCAATGGGTCAGGGTGCCTACAAGACTGGGGTCACTGCCCCAACACTAAGAGGACATTCCTGGAATGGTAGAGGATGAACAGTCCCTGACCTGTGAGGAACATTGTTGGACTGCTTCTAAGGATTTTGGACATGTGGAAAAATTAACAGACATGGAAGAGAAAAAATGAAAAAGGACAAAGAAATGCATAATTAAAATGAGGAAAAAAGAGAGGAAGATAGATAGCCAAACAGGAAACTGAGAAAATAAATTAATTCACAATGTAATACATCAGCGCAATTTTTATTAACATTTTTCTTTAATTTTATTAAAATTACATTCAGATGAAAATTCTGGGAAATGGTTCTGGAAACATGTGAATGATAAATATACTGCTATGAAGGTGGCGGTGATTTCCATGTTTGCAGTCTACTCAAACTAATGGCATATGGTAGTGTAACATAAGAAATGGTAATAATTTTAATACTTATGAAATTTCTGGGCTGGTGTGGATTTCACAGCAGTTGTTGATAGCACCCTACTTCTGCTATCTTTGTACCTGAATTACTTCTGCTTTTATAGTTAAGAAAATACAACACAGAAAAAAAATATTACTTAAAATTTCTTTTATTAAATGTAAATATTTTAGCATACTCACAACGATGCTCAGTAAAACCCTCATATGCTTCTTGTTCTTCTAGACTTCATTATAGGTAATCTCCTCTTCAGCTGCATAGAGAGCACATAGAGAATGTTTTTTTAACTATCTTAGATGTATGTTTACAATATTTCTGACGTGTAAGTTTGCTTTTCAACAAAGCACTGGAATTAGTATTGAAGTTGCTTAAGATGTGTGTTTATTTCTGTACACACATTTCTATTGAGTTTTGCTTTCATTTATTAAGCAGAGAAACAGCAAAGCAACAGAATTTCAAACATTGTAACTAACTCATCTGTACTCATCCATATTTCTTCTTTAATGCAAGTTGAACTACAAGGACAGCATGACTTCCTTCCAAATGCTATATTTTTTGTTTCTATACACCCTGTCTATTTGGGCAGGTGGGTACTTTATGCAACCTGTTTATACAATCGGTTTGTAGTTTCAGCTTTCCACTATGCCTTACATACTCTACTTGTGGTTTTAAGTAATATCATGTGAAGTTGATGTAAGCAACAGACATTTACCTCACCCTCAAAGAGACAAGCTGTACAGAAGATATAAACACACATAAAAATGTAACAATTGAAAGTAAGTTATGATATTCTTCAGTTCAACTTGCATTAAACAAAACATATTTACTTTTGCATATGGATGTACTACATATATTTCCTGGTAATCTGTGCTTTGATAATTTGCTGCTTAATAAATGCAGCTATATAAGGGGTTTAAGTAGAAACATATACAGAATTAATCAGTGCATTTCTCAGTAATCCCTGTGTTGGTCATTCACTTGTTACTTTAATCCCCACCTCTACTGTAACTAGGGTATGGTAGCTAACTGAGTTCAGACATCCTATATGTGCAGTTAATATTATGGGGAAAATGACTGCCTTATACAATTATCAAATTAATAACTAGTTTGCGGCCTACGCAAATCAATTTTTTTTTCTATCAATTGTCTGTAGTATAACCAATTACTAAGCTAATCATTGCAGTATGTGAAATCATTTGGCAATACAACCATGCTGTCTTTTATTTGTATAAAAATACACACACACACATAGGTCTACTTCTACATTTCAAAGTTTCAAAACTTCAAATTTCTTATGGTTGAGACCATAAGATCAAAGTTTTGAAACTTTGAAATGCAAATAAAAAATAAATAAAACCAAAAAAAAATTTTTTTATATTTTTGCAGGGACGCAAGCATCCCTGCACCCCCTAAACCACCTACTAATTAAATATACCAACTGTGAGATCATACTACAGTAAAGAAAACAGTAAATATGCCATTCCCCACTGTACAACAATCTCCATTTAAACGGTTCAAAGTTTCAAAACTTCGATCTTATGGTTTCGATCATAAGAAATGTAAAGTTTTGAAATTCAAAATTTAGAAGTAGACCCATGTATGTGTGTGTTTGTGTGTGTGTGTGTGTGTGTGTGTATATATATATATATATATATATATATATATATATATATATATATATAAATATATATATCTATATATACACACACACACACACATATATATATATATATATGCACACACATATATATATCTATATATGGGTCCCCTTCAGAGTATAAAAATTGCACAACAACGAACCTCTGATCATTGAGGACCAGACGACTGAAGTTCTGCAATATCAAACTCAAAAAAAAAAAAAAAAAAAAAACCTAAAACATGAAAACGTCTTATTTCATATCTTTGCAGGGCAAACCCCCCTGCACCCCCCATGTCCCCTGATACTTAAATATACCAACACCGAGATTGCCCTACAGTCAAGAGAATGGTACTGTACAGAACAGAATGGGAAATTTACTGTTCACTGTAGTGCAATCCTAGAGTTGGTATATTTAAGTTGCAGGGGGTGTGGGGGGTACATGGGGACTTGCCCCACTGCAAAACTTACAAGAAAACTTTGCATCTTTTTTAATTTGTTGTTCTTTATTGTTCAGTGTTATAGAACATTGATCATCTTGTCCTCAATGATGTGTGGTTTGATGTTCTGCAACTTTGATCATTTGAAGTAGACCCATATACATATATATATATATATATATATATATATATATATATATATATATGTGTGTGTGTGTGTGTGTGTGTGTGTGTGTGTGTGTAGATAGATATATATGTATATATACAAACACACAAAAAATATTTGTAAGTATAGTCATGCAGATTTACAGCTGTCTTTTACAGAAAGAAATGATGGTAGTAGTCTTCTTTTGGATTTTATTAGTGATTCAAGAAATGTCATGGAGATTGTAAAAAAAAACATTGGCAATTGTTATTAACTAATGAAACTATCAGAGAAATAGTAGGGGAATACCCTAAAGTTAAATATAAAAACTGTAAATCCCTTAAGAGGAATTTGTGTTATCCAAAAAATACATCAGAAATAGCAATGGCTAAGTATAAGTAGAAAATGTATTTAGTACAAGTCCCTGTGGACACCACATTTATTACTGTTTTATACAAACAGGTGGAGTGTTTATACATCCAGACACAGGGAGGTGACATTTCTTTAAGCTAATAGCAGATTGTGGCACCAGTCACATAGTGTACCTTGCAAACTGCCAAATATGCAATATATTTTATATAGGAAAAACAGACAGACAGCTGAGTAGCAGAATACGTGAACATGTTTACAATATTAGGATTGGAACACCAAATAATGCTTTAGCCAAGCATGTTTGAGAAACTAATGAATCACACTGCTTTAAGTTCACGGTAGTGAATAAAACAAAAGTCACTATGAGTCAAGGGGACATAAGAAATAAAACAGATATTAATGAATCAGAATGGATTATTACATTACAAGCAACTGAAGGCAGTGGTCTCAACGGATTCCTATTAAACCCCATCTGAAAGCAAGAAGACATTGCTAAGATTTTGATTTTTTATGAACTAAATATAAACAGTGTTTGCTGCTTGTCATTCACCGCAAACTGAATGAAAGCAATGTTCTGATATGTGTTTTGTGATAGGCTATTTTTTTGGTGCGAAGTTTGAATTAATTGAATTGGATTGGTGTCTTTTTAATGATCTAAATATAAAATAAGTGTTTTAGAACTGTTAAATAGGTGTGATGAAGCAACAAGGAGAGCTGTGAAAGCATTTACCATTTTTTTATTATATTTATATGAAGTAAAGATGTATGTTTTAACTGCTTTCATTCTCATTCCATTACTGAATAGTGTATGTTTAGCCATGCATTGACTGTTTGCTGTTGGATTGTTGGAGCGGAGCATGTACTGCACTGGTTGTTGGTTTGGTGATATCTTTTGTATCTGTATATATATATATATATATATATATATATATATATGGGTCTACTACTTTGAAACATCTAAAACCCATAAGATCTAATTTCATAACATTGAGACCAGAACATTTAAAAAAAAAAAAAAAAAAATATATATATATATATATATATATATATATATATATATATATATATATATATATATATATATGGGTCTACTACTTTGAAACATCTAAAGCCCATAAGATCTAATTTCATAACATTGAGACCAGAACATCTAAAACCTATAACATCTAACGCTATAAATCACAAGAAAATAACATCCCCTTCACATATAATGACACCAAACTACCAAACACACTTTTTACTGTGTTTCTGCAGGGGGCAAGCCCCCCCCTGCACCCCCACACCCCCTGTAAATTAAATATACCCACTCCAAGATCACACTACAGTGGGGAAAAAGGTAATTTCCTAACCCCACTGTATCAAGCCCCCCCTGCAGAAACATAGTAAAAAGTGTGCTTGGTAGTTTGGTGTCATTATATGTTGTTATATGTGGAGGGGATGTTATTTTCAGGTAATTTGTACTGTTAGATGTTATGAAATTCAATGTTATGAGTTTTAGATGTTCTGGTTTCAATGTTATGAAATTAGATGTTATGGGTTTTAGATGTTTTGAAGGGGACCCATATATATATATATATATATATATATATATATATACATATATATATATATATATATATATATATATACATATAAACACACACACACACACACACACACACACACACATATATATATATATATATATATATATATATATATATATAAATATACATATAAACACACATATATATATATATATATATATATATATATATACATAAATATACACATATAAACACACACACATATATATATATATATATATATATATATATATATATATATATATATGGGTCTCCTTTGTTTGATAGAAACACATTTCACTGAAACTCATTTTGTCGAAGCCTCACTTCACTGAAAATTAATTCCCTGAAAGCTCACTTCACTGGAAACACATTTGACTGAAACTCATTTCGTCTAAACAGGTATATGCCCTCGTCCCCACTGTAGTGCGATCCTGGAGTTAGTATATATAGTTAGGGGTGTATGGGGGGGCTGGCGAATTTTGGGGGGGGTGTAGCTCCCCACATAATTTGAGTATATATTATTTTCTGGAAAGAGTTATTCATTTGACTTGTAAGAATCCATGTCTATAGTTTACAACATTTAAAATAGGTGGGGGTCTGTGCCCCCTTACACCCATCCTTACTATATATACTAACTCCAAGATCGCACTACAGTGAGGAACAGGGCATGTACCTGTTTAGACAAAATGAGTTTCAGTCAAATGTGTTTTCAGTGAAGTGAGCTTTCAGTGATTTGTGCTCAGGGAATTAATTTTCAGTGAAATGAGGCTTCGACAAAATGAGTTTCAGTGAAATGTGTTTTCTAGCAAACAAAGTAGACCCGTGTGTATATATATATATATATATATATATATATATATATATATATATATATATATACACACACACACACACATCTGAATGCTTACATACATTTTTTTACTCATACATATACATTTGGATTTATACACAAAAGCATGTCAGCACAAAAACATGCTATATTTGTATACAGATGCATCTCTGTTTAGATATGTTTATGCCTACTGATACCACATATGACAGGTAGTTACCCAGCTCTTGCCAGATGTCAATTTTTTCCACTTTGACCCATGTACATGTGCACACCTCAGGGTTTAATAAAATCTATGTAGGCACCGTGTAGAGCCTACACAGAATGTATCTATGCACACGGCCACGGTTCCCCCTCTGCAGCATGCCCTGCATATTAATGATGGTGGGCTGCCAAGGGAGAGCATAGGAACAGTGATATTGAATCCATGTAGGGAGAAATGTAGAAGCTACCTATGGTTGTGGATGCCTGGTCAGATGTTATGTACAGGGTGAGGCTCCCTTTAATTCTCCCCGCTACTGCTGAAGTGCTGTGAAGTGTTTTAAATGTGTAATAATTTATTGCTATGTATTTTGTTCTCCACTCTGGATATTTGCAAGGCATGGCACTGAGCGCAGCAATGTCAAGCTGTGCTCACATATAGACAGCTGACACCTGCTACACATCTAAAAATAGAAACTGGGTGCAATTAATTATCATAATTAAAATGTATTTATTCTTTTTTTTTTAATTGCCTTTTGCACAGCACAGAGCACAGCAAAGCCAAGCGGCACTTATACATACATAGCTGACATTTGCCAGACATCTAAAAATAGAAACTGGATGTAATTAATTATTTCTAGGTCTGTTTAAGCCTGTTTGCACAGCATGGTGCTCAGTAATGCTAACAGGTAGCCTAGTAGCATATATGAAGGTATACTAGTTTTCATAATATCCAAGTAGCTAAAGGGGGAGATATATGGCCTAATGTGTAGTAGGTCCTGGGTTTGAGTCCATTGCAGTAATAACATAGCTGTAACTTAATTTCCTATTTTTGTTTGATTTAATTAAAAAAAATATGGCAGTGCTGTGCAGTGCTAAGCACTGCTTATACATGCTAATTGTTACTACAGTTTGTGCAGTACTAAGCTATGCTAAAACCATGTTTCTGTTCATTTTTGAGCTGCTCTGCTTTTCTGGTTTGTGCACTGTTAAGCAACGCAGTGCTTTTTTGAATGTTCCTCAATGATGTGTAAGGGCAAGAACACAGCCTATATTAAGCATAATAGACAGAATTATTCACCATTCCTTGGAGTCTAATCATCTGCTGATATGGCAGGTGGTGCTGGTGAAGGTGCACACTTTTGGGCACAGAGATGGGTTCTTCAGGAGTTCTGGGTAGCTCCAGGTAAAGAATCACAAATCCAGACTGATGCAGGGTGGTTTCCAGGACTTGGAATGTAAGGCGGAGGCCTAGGACCAGTTGGCCAGGGAACTCACCAGTACTACTGGTATTCCCCACACAGATGAGCAGTGTCACCACCATTATGATGACCTGAAGAGGAGAAAGAGGGGAACCTTGGACACCTGGGTCCAAGAGGCAAGAGCTGGGAATGTCCCACAAATATATAAGTATGTTTTCCACTGTTTTACCAAAATGCAAGCTGAATGTCTGCAAAACTGGTATGTATAATTGTGTGCTTCTCTCCCAACAGCTGCAGCTGAGAAGGCTCTCAATGTTGAGTCCCATGCTGGACGCCTGGCCAGGTTGCACTGTGAGTGTGAGAAGTACAGATTTATTATGCTAACTGTAGTGCAATAAGCAAGAAAGAATAAAGCATTTACTGCAATAAAGTATACATAATAAAAAAACTGTAATGCAATAAATGGGCAATTAGAGCTGTAGTGCAATAAATAACTGCATAACAATAAATAATACCAATATCAGGAAGCAAAATGGTGTACAGCAGGATTGTGTTGGCATAACTATTGCACTAAAGCTGTAGGCACGGCTTGTAAGGTTGCTGCAGTCAAGTGTAACACTGTCATCACTGTAGAATGCAAAACTAATGGCCTGAAAACTGTAGTGCTGAACTCATAGTATGATCCAAGGCTCTCTCCAGGCCAATATCTGTCACATAATGCTCACTGCTCCTCCTACTCCAGGTAATAAAGGTATATGGGTGAGGTAGCCCACTCTATGGGCAGATATTGTGCGTGGACTTCCCAGAAATTTAACAGCAATACCAATAAAGTGTTAAGCAGCATTGTTGATTCCTAAATAAATCTGTTTTAATATATGCAGTACAGTTGCATTCCATGCATGTGTGTTCTACTGTCACTGCAGTTAATTATAACACTGTAATAGTTCTAGAATGCAAAATGTATGTCCTGTAACATGTATTGTTCAACACATAGTATGGTTCAAGGTTGTCTGCAGGCCATCAGTCACATAATGTTCTCATTTTCTCCCACTCCTGAAACAAAAGGTATATGGGTGAGGTAGCCCACTCTACGGGCAACTTTTGTGTTTAGATTTCACAGACACTTATCAGCAATACCAATAAAGTGTTAAGCAGCATTGTTGAGTCCTAAATAAATCTAACTACTTCCAGTATGGCTGTATTCCTTGCATGTCTCTACTAAGTTGCTGCAGTCAATTGTTACATTATTTGCAGATGTCCACTGCAGTCACAGCTATTGGGTTCTATTCCCATGCCTGCCAACTAAGGCCTAGTTTATGTACTGTACACAAACATGCCTCTCAAGTGTCATGATTTCTTGGAATGCAATTAAAACTGCCTAATTTGTCTGTAACAGGATTACCAGAAAAATGATTACCTAGAATGCAATGTATTACCAAATCCACTTACGGAACACCTTGGTAGTTATATAAGTCCAAATTATGTGAAACTATTCTGTGTAGTTGTGTACCTGCATTTATAATTGCTTGGCCCATAATGACTCATGCTAACAGATTGAGAGGTATGTACATGCTCAAAACTGACACTACACACCTGTACAGTAGTAGTTATCAATATTTTCAGGGATATAATCTGTAATGTCAGTAAAGGAATGTTTTTTCTCTCTCCACCCCTTATCTTTATTTATTATTGTTATTTATTATTATGATTTAATATTAACATATTTTGTTAAACCAACTATAGTTTGGTAAAATGTGGTTTATTATTGTTATGTTTTATTATGATTCAATATTAACATATTTTGCTAAACTAACTGTTTTGTTGGCCTTATGGTTTAATTCTTACTGGCATGCTGTTACCATACTGACTGTTATGTTATTTACTGTTGTGCTACACATAATATACATTAATATGTATTTGGATTAATTAAAATGATGTTCCATTCTGTTAATACTAACAATGGTTTGGTTATTACTAACCTTAACTTATTGCTATACCTCATTTAGCACAGCACATTGCAGTAGGCCAGTTCCAGCTGATACAGCTACCCAGCCTCATCTGTCCGTAGCACTGGGTCCCAGCACGTCTGGGACCCAGATCAGTGGTGCCCCCTCTGCTGCCCCTGTGCTACTTTTGGTGTTGGGTAGTACTGCCCCATGGGAAGGGGACAGGCCCTCCTCTGGGAGCGGTGGTAGAGAGGGAGTTGTCATTCGGCTCAGGCTGAGCTGCTGTTTTTGGTGCGCAGGATAGTCTACTGTGATTTTGACCGCTGCTTGCACCAGATCAAAGGCATGCTGACTGACCTGGTGGCACAGTCTCAGTCTGGTGCCCAGCCTCCACCACTGCCACCCCTGTGGCAGTGAAGGAGCAGTGTTGACAGTCTCATGGGGGGGGATATGAGTCACGCTGCTTTCATGTGGAGGCACATGGGACTTAGATTCCACAACACCCTCCCTATCCAAGATGTTCACCCTCCTCATGTGTCAAACACCACCCCTGTCTGTTGACTTGTCTGTCTTCTCTGTCTGCAAGTGCATCCTCACCTACCCAACTTACCTACCCCACACGTACCTATGTCCCTTACCCAACATTCCACTCTAACATTTAAAAAAAAATGGGCACTTGTCCAAAAAAATATCGTCCCATACATAGCTCTCCATTTTGCACATGTGTCCACTGAACACGTGCAATTTGGTCCAACTGGCTTGACAAAGCAGTTATGTTGTCCTCACCCCTCTCTCTGGGGGTGAGAGTTCAAAGTCATGTGCAAATTCTGTCAAAGTGCACAGTTGTTGTACAAGAAATGGATAGTTATGATTCTTTTCTACACCCTCCTTGTACATCCCTACCTGCCTTTCACTATGTTTTACCCCCTGCTTGCACCCCATTTCACCAATTTCCTGTCTCCTCATTTTCCTTTTCTTTATATTTTTTTAGTGCAATGCTATGCGACATGCTGTGTCACACAGCTTCTCTAATCTCAGCTAAATAGAGCTATACTCAACAAATGTGTTTTCTATTTATAATAAACATGCAAAAATAAACACCTGTCCCATATTTTGAACCCAAGACCATTATACCTGCATGCCACTGCATTAACCTGCCATGTCACACAGCTCTTAATCAAAGCAGGTGGTTTAAACTAAACATATTAATTGCCAGTTACAGCCATTAAGTGTGTTTAAGTGGGGCTCAGCATTGTGCCATCTCACCCAAACTTGATTGAAAAGTAATGGAAAAAAATGGGAATGTAACTTGGACTCTGGTGCAAGACTACACCACTAGAAAGCCAAACACACAAGAAGGGATGTAAGTGAGACCTATGATAGCAGGTTAATGTGCCCTTTTATCAGCAACATGTAATAACAGGGTCTGTATTATATAGTCGAAGTTTCAAAACTTCGAACCTCACATGAGCGAACTCATATGAACGAAGTTGGAAACATTGACTATATAATAAAATAAAAAAGAAAACTTACCTTACCACTCTGAACAGGGGGGCAAGCACCCCTGCACCCCCCACACCCCCCTACTTAAATATACCAACTCTGAGAACACACTTCAGTGCAGAAAGGGAAAATTTCCCATTCTGCATGTGAAAAGCCATTGACTTTCACCTTCGACCTTCCTGACGTTCGATCATATGATGTCGACCATCTATGATTCGAACATCGGAACAGTCGCTCATCTAATATAGACCCTAATAACACACCTGCTAAGATATTAATGGCAAAATATACGTTCAACTGGGACCCTGGTGCAGAAATACATCCATATAAAGCCAGGCACATACTAATGAATGTAAAAAACATTAGTCACAGCCTGCATGTGTGCACTTATATCTTGCAAATACACCTGCTGTAGCAGCGACTTAGTAGCTCAGTCTCATAAATGCCTTCCAGGCAGTATATTTTGTCACACACAGTCCCGTGTTCAAATCCAGTGGTGTGTAGCAGTGAATTTACAGTATTGTGAAGCCAGCAATTAATAACTGAGTCATGAACTCTTTATCCACACAATGCATTTCAAATTAAATGCCTGCTTTTCACTGTTGGAAGTCACAGGCCTGCAAGTAGGAACACACTTTACATATCCCTATAGCAAAACTATTAGTGTCACGTCATGCATTAATATGCATTCATGGAGAATGTCAACTCAAGTACTGCATATGAGGGCCACTAATATCAGAGTCCATCACACAATCCTTTCAAAGTCACAGTGCAGATTATCACAGCTGTGCAACTAACAAACACATTGAAAGTCCCTGCTTGTAACAAGGACTGCCCTCATACATGCTGCAAATTACTATCAGATTGTAACACATGGCCTGGCAGTTGCCCAAATGGTGGACGTATTCTTGTATTTATACCCCATCTTGCTCAAGGACACACCAAACATGTTGCCTAGTACTCTGTTAGTGATATCATTGCCTAACATACTTACCTTAAACACATGCCTTAACTTAAGTGGAAAGGGTACACTCACTCTGGCTATGCCTGTACAACAAGGGTAATACAGCTCCCACAGTTATTCCTGCAGCTTGTCCTCCAAAGTCTTCACACTCTCTGCCTATGTCTATTACCTGCAGAAGCAGCTGCAGCCTGTAGCACACACATATCTATGTAAAGGTTTCTGCTACAGACCTACCCTCTGTGACGATGCAGTCTCCTCGCCCCAGTAATGTCCATGACAATGTATCAGAAAGGGGCCCTAATCTACATGAAGGCCTTATATATAGGTTCATTGGTTGGTACTAGGCTATTGGTCCTGGGGCCTATACAAGCCTAGCCATAACAATTCCCTGGCTATTTCTTCCCACACTATTTACTTCCCTGGCAGTTGCATATCATTGGCTGATGATAGTGCAAATCAGCTGTGTTAGCTGCAATTAGCATTTCAGACCCACAGATTGGTTAAGGGACAATCACCTGCTGATGAGAAGTATGTTAAAAAGGCAAGCAGCTGGCTATGGGGAATGATTCTGTATGTGACTTTCCTCATGCAGAACATGCATTTGTGAAAACTTCACTATCACCACATACCAACAGAGGAGTACTGCATTCCATCAGGTATGTAACCTTTTTTGTGTACAACAGGATGCAGATGTGTGAATACACTTACAGGGAACAGGGATTACAGCATTAAGCCTTTCTTAGACCTGTGATAATGACACATCATTGATCTCCTGCTTCCTTACACCTACAGAGGACGTACAATATATCAAGGCTGCATTGTCATTTGTCACTGTGGCACACGTCTCATTGGACTGTCCCTTTATAGTGCTTGTAACAGCACATTGCTATTTCTTTGGCACTCTTCTTTTGACATATTATTGGGGGGGGGGGGGCTGCCCATAGGGGACACACTACAGTAGACTCCAGTGTTGGGTGCATGATCATACAGCAGTATCTCTCATGGCACACACAGGAATAGCTGACTATTGCTACTATCTCAGTTGTATCCACACACTTAGTATGTTTGAATACTGCAGAGTATGACATGTGTGAGCAAGCAGTGGATAGTACCAGACAGTTTGTCCTTGCTGTATCTCTACATAGTGTACTTCCACGTATGTGATCCTGTAATGTGTTCGCATTTTGTTGTCTTTCAGAATCATCTTGGATGCAGAGATTGAAATGATACTGGAAGGACTACAGCAACATCAAGACATCCTAATGTCCAGAGGGAGGCAAAACAAGGAACAGCAGGCTGCATTGTGGGCTGACCTTGTCCATGACATGAATGTCATGGGTCATTAGGGCAGGACATATGAGCAGGTTCAACACCGTGCAATGAATATGATCAATGCTGCATGATGAAGAGCAGCAGATGTAGCCAGGGGGTTCTTGGCATCACCAGTAGAAGGGCCTGAAGTGCAACAACCACCCTCAACCACTGAGGAATTCCTGGTGAACCTAGGCACACATGACAGCTCCCAAACATCCCTCACACCGTACATCATGGATGTGGGTGCCACAGTTTCCACAGCAGAGGAGCATACATTGTAATACTGTAGCATTCAGTGTGTCAGGGTGTACATACTTTTACATGTGTGTCAGGTCTTTGTTCTTTTGGGAGGGGTTTAACCTCATCTTTACTCTCATACTCAGAATCTGACCAACACAACAACTAACACAGTAGCTATTGTAAATGTGAGCTATATGGATGTATTATTTTGTTGTGCTACAACATGTGTGGCACTGACATTACCTCTCCCTCAAATTTCCACAGGTCAGTCAGGTATTGGCCAAGGCTGTGGTCTTGCAACTGGTAAGCATGACACTGTTTTGTTATAGATGTAGATTTTCATCAGTGTAATCCCTAGACTGCCACCCCAGGTCTGCTGCCTGCATTGCTGTACTGTCAGCATGATTACCAACTGCACACATATTTTCTGACTGTACACATTTGAGTCATACCTATGCCCTGTAGGTGTGACCACACTGATAGATGTGATGGTATTGTCAGAACACTATAGAGTGTCTTATGTGTCAACTGTGCAGTCTACACAAATGTCAACACTGTACCTCACTGTTGCTGATGAGATTGCAGTGTAATGAGATGTTATTTTTAAGTAACTACAGCTGTTAGTGGGAAGAGTACTGTCCCCATGCCCTACTATATGAGGTTGGGTTTTCAACAGGTCTGTCATAGTGACAAAAGTGTATAGAGCCTTACATATATCACAACATAGTACTGCAGATGTCAGTTTCTCCTCAGACTCTGATGATGATGGTGGCCACAGTAAGGCAAAGGCAGGGGTTTGGGGGCTGAATCTGTCCCAGAGGTTGACATCCCTCTTCGGCCCTTACTGTCACTGCACACAGTTAGTATGCCCACATATACCCAGTCCCCAGAGGCCACAAATACTGGACAGTCAGAGGGTGGGGACATTGAACAGGAAAGTGTGGCAACTATGGCTCTAGTGAGTGTAGACACTGTCCATAGCCAGAGAGCTGGGAAGGTCCCGCACAGGCAGATTGACAGGGGTGCTTGCAGCAGGCCTGCTGTCCATCCACCACCTGTTGCAGGTGTCACATTACTGGTCACTTGGTACATGTTTCAGGCCATCATGGAGGCACAAGCACATCCAGAACAGAACACCAGACATATGCTTAGGGTTATGGATGCAGCACAGTCTGACATCCATTACTGTCTTCACCCCATTGGCAACACTCTGGATTGGTCCACTGATGCAGTGGACAGAAAGTGGGCTGAGAGAGTGTCTGTCTTGGACCACATATTGTGCTGGAATGTGTGGTTGGATTTGAGTATTGGACTCATGGATGTTGGTCAGGAACCCCATCTGCTGAGAGTCCATGTTGCTATACACAATAACGCTCCCATAGTGGCAGTACATCCAGCTCTACAGAGGGGAGTGTGCTGTCCACACTACAACATGGCAGGCCATGGGCTTGTGGTCATGCGCATTCTCATGAGGGACATAGTCCCAGCAGTTACCATCAGGTACAAGCACCACATCTGAACTTGGGCATGGAGGTGCCAGTGCAACTCCTTGCAGAGCTAGTTCCTGTATTTGGGCCCAGAGATGGTGAACTGTTAACTAACCATTTATGGTCCAAAGCTGTCCAACATACACAAATGTAGGGCTAGCACTGAGCGTGACTGTGTACATGCACACACACACACAGATCACTGTCAAATGCAGGTCACCTACAGACACACATGGCACCTTTCCATGGTCCATCTTGCCTGCTTCCCTTCTTGACTCGCACACATGCTGTCAACTGTTTAGGTCAGCCTAGGCCTCCTGCACCCCCACAAAACACCCTGTGCAAGTAATGATACCTGTGCCACATATCCCTGTCATCCTCACCATCGATGCAGGAAATGAAGATATGTGTCTGATGCACAGGGTGACTATATTAGTTAACATGTATTTGTGTAATGCAATGTTGTTTTGCCATCCCACTTGTAGTGCTTCCCGACAGATACTGTATGCTGGCATTTGTCACGTGTACATCACATACGTTTGTTTACCTTATGTTGTATGATGTTGTAATGGCTGTTTAGTTATACAATGACAGGTGTGTCATGGATCTGTTTCTGTTCCTGTTTCAGGAGTCTGTTGGGATAACCTATGGATACACAGCAGCAATAAAGCAGCACAGGATGGCATGTCAGCACAACAGAAATATGTCTTCAGCAAGGTACAGCACTGTAAGTGCATGACTCCATAGGTTCATATGTGTATAACAAGCTAACAAGGACAATGGTGGCATTTAGCATACTCATGCATCCCTAATCCATGAAAAGGTCTGCTACCCTTCATAAGTGTCACAAGGGTTTGGGAACTAAAACATCTACAAGCTGTGGTGATGGAAAAGACCCACCTACAAATATCCCGTGTCCAGTACAGACAGTTGCCCAATACCAGTTATGATTGTCATGTGCTCCATCCCATTGTATAACCTGCACATGATGTGTGTCACAGCAGATGTGTGCTTCACAGGCATCGAAGGGTATCTATTTCATGTAGGGTGTACTGTCTGTGTTATATACCTGTCTTATCAGCATGTACTATGTATAGCACAGTGTTGCTGTGGGTGTGTATAACAGGTTAGACATGTGTTAGTCATGTCATGGATACATGGGAGTTATACAGTGGCATCTGACACCTCCCTGTATGGAGCCATACACATCCCTTCCAAAGGATTTAGGAGACAGACTACACATGTACAGTCATGACATGGACTCCATAGGAGATGTTATCTACACTGTGTATTGGTGTACCATGGAACCTGTGTGGCTGCTACAGTTGTATGATATGCCTGTGTAGTGACATAGCAAGGGTGCCATTGCACACAATGACAGGTGTGATGATTGCCACATTCAGTATAGCAGTGACAGTCTGAGATTTACATCCCAAACCTGTTGCTATAGGTTGTACAACAGTGAATGCATCCCCACATCTTTCTGTCCAGTGAAAGTCAAAGGCTACACTATTCTCTATGTCCATAACTCCATGTGTAATGGCTCAACTGTGTGTGGTGTGAAGACACTACACTATTTTTCAGGGGTGGATGATTTCCCACAGGATATTATTGTGCAGTTGATGGCATTTAGTCTTTGTCAGTGGCTCAGACAACAACAACTGTTGGTTCTGTGTGGGATTTTGTGACAGCTCCTGATATGCACTAGCCTGCTAATGTACTCAGTCAGAGTTCACTGACAGTGGCTGTGACTGCAGAGAGGAAATAGGTAGAAGGGGTATGCCAATGATGGAGGATGGTGAACTTCACTCGTGACTGGCAGCATTGCAGTGTAGGTCTTCCAATGCTATGTTCCAAAAGTATGACTGTCAGACACTTGCCTATCCACCTGCTGACATAACAATCTGTACATGGTATACACAGTTTCCAGCATGGCTTGCTGGCCTACTATTATCATACACCTTGTCAGGCCATGGTTGGTAGAGTGAGACTTCTGTCCAATATCCATTACATGGTGTAACAGTCAATGGGCTTCACCAGTTACAGTAGGCAGACATGATCTGGCCCTGAGCAAAATTAACACTGTTTGGTCCAGTGTTAGTAAGTGTATGACAGGTCAGTTCTCATATCCATGCTAACTCCTATCATGGCATTTCAGGTGACATGACTCAAAGATCTGGGGGCCCTTCTTGGCACTACATGCTAGTTGTCCTCCATGCAAGTCAGTGTTGCAGTTTCTTCCAGCATATTGCAAGAAGAGAGTCATGCAAGGTGTCTGTACAGAGCACAGACAAACACGTTAGGGAAGTGTAATATGTAAACACTGTGTTGCTTAGTCATGCTGCAGCTCACTTGCTCAAAGGATGGTCCAGGTCCTTGCCTACAATGCTCTGTAGCAGTGCTGTGACACCCTCATATGGAGAACCAAAGTACTCCATCGTGTGTACTCCGTAGTACTGACCTACAACTACTTCACATATATAAACCAAATAAAAATATTGGTAAACTATTATACAAATACCATTCATGGAACAAACTCCCACTCCACATCAGATGTATTACACATTCCAATTGTTTCAAAAAAGAACACTTTCTATCAGAGTCTTGCACTTGCCCCTGTTATGACCCTACATAAAATCTCTCTTCTATCTCCTCCTAATTTTTCTGCACTACAACTTTTCCTAGAATGCTCTGTTAACAAATTTAGGCTGCTTTATGTACCTCTATTTTTCTTAGGTCACATGAGTATGTAGTTTGGTTACTTTGTTTTACTTTTTCTTTTTTTTTTCTTACTTGTATCTAACATCAATGACGTTAACAATGTTACAATGCTACATCTTGACAATTTGTTGTACTGCTGTATCTTGACATATCCTTCAGTTGTTCTTCTGTGTTTACCTGCATTTATTCATTTTTGAAAAATTTGTATAAATACTACTTCATTTGTATTTAACTTTTTTTTTCTGTGGAGCTTTTCTCCTCGGGTCTCCACTGAAAATGGACACGTGCTCATTTGGACCAATTTGGTTTACAAATGTCAAACAAACAAACAAACAAAAACAAATAAACAAATAAATAAATAAATGTATAAAACTGAAAAGGACCCAAAAGAAGCTTTGGATTCCAGTATTCCAGTATAAAAATCTTTAATGTAGAAAAGGCCATATAAAATCACATTGACATAAGCACTTTCGTAGGCATGTATCCCCACTTCATAAGATGCTAATAAAAACCATAAAGCCACTTATATAGGTTTATTCAAACTAGTCACATGACAAGAAATATCAGCTGACATAAAACTTTTGTAAATCAAACATTTAAAGCTGCAGTATATTATCCGATAATGAAACATCTCTATGCTTCTATATTACAATAAATAAATATAATACAAACAAAATAAAATATTAAATAAAACAAATATAAAAACATGAAAAATGTAAGTGCATTTATATTTTTATAGGCACAGAATTACTTAAAAAGAGGTCTCTTTCTCAACATTGGTTTTAAGGGGACATGGTCATTCAGACCATGCCCACTGTCTGCCCTCAACTTAACTATCCATTTTGCTTCAAGGGTCTCTGTTGCATTATGTACATCCCCTCCTCTAACATTCTCATATATTCTTCCTATGGTAAGAAACATAAAGGTATGTTCTGTATCTGTATCATATACATGTTTAGACAATGCATTAATTCTATCTTTCCTATTTATGTGGTACATGTGTTCCCTCATTCGATCCTTTAAGGGTCTGTCGGTTTTCCCTATGTAGATTTTCTTACATTTTTGACAGCATGCTAGATAAACTACATGTTTGGTGTCACAAGTGGCATATACATTAAACTTGTACATCTGTCTATCATCTGGAAGCAAGAACCCAGAGACTTATATCTATCATATTGCAGAATTTACAATGTCCACACGGAACTGTGCCTATCTGCCCTGAGCCTTCAGATCTACTCCTGGGATAGAACAACTGTCTTTTAAGTGATAGGTTATACCTAAACAAAAGTCTAGGCTCTGGATCTACAATGGTGCTTAAAACTTTGCCTGATGTCAAAATCCCCCAATTCTTTCTAATAATATCCATATATTTATTCACATCAGTGGAATACCATAAAGGTACCCTTAGAGTCCTGACACCATTACTACTCCTTAATGCTTCTTTTCGTTTAGAAAAATAAGGTTTTGCTGCTGTATCCCTCAGCATGGCTACTTCATTCAAATTGCCTGAAATCATTTTTTCATCATACCCCCTGTCTAAGAATTCCTCCCTTATAATATTCAAACGCACCTTAAAGAGTCTCTTACATTTAGTCTTGAGGCTCTGAAAACCTGGTTTTTCACAACATTTTTAAAGATGTAAGGGGGATGTATACTATCATGCGACAGGAGGTGATTAACATAACAGGATTTCCTATGTTGTTTAGCATGCATCCTATTACTTTCATCTATGCATAGTGTAGTATCCAAAAAATTCATAATTTTATTTGAGCACATATAGGTGAATTTCAAGAACGTCGTACTCTGATTCACATAACTTATGAATTCTAACAACTCAACAATAGTCCCACCCCACACAATAGAAAAATCATCCACAAATCTTCTAAAAAACCAAATGTGTTCACTGAATGGACCTTGTATCACATGCTCTGATTCCCAGTTCACCATGACTACATTGGCATAGCTATGGGCACAAGATGTGCCCATAGCTACGCCATTGTTTTGCAGGTGAAGATCTATTATAGAACTATTTCCAACAGTTCTCTTAAAAGTCTAATCTGACTTTCACTTGTGTTTGAATATACTCTCAAAAACTTTTCAACACTGTCAATACCTATATGGTTGGGTATCACCGTGAACAGTGACACCACATCCATGGTAACAAGTGTGTATTACTTCCCATCTTCCAAGTCTGACATAAAATCAAAAATATCTCATAGAAAATGTTCTGTGTCTCTCAATACTTGTCTTATGTTGTTCAGAATGGGTCTCAGGGTCTTCTCAATATATATATTGAGACTGACTCTGTGCACCATCCCCTACCCGAAACAATTTGTCTCATCGGAGGGCAGATATTGTTTTTGTATATCTTAGGTAGTCCTTGTATGCAAGGAACAACAGGATGCTGTGTGACAAAGTAGTTGTGCAGCTCTTTTGAAATAGCCATACTGTGTAGCAAAACATCTAAATGCCTATTTACTTATAGAACCATATTTTCCATTTTCAAATGACTGATTCTACTATAAAACATCTCATCTGATTACACAGTATTCATTGTGTGTTTACACCATTCTGTGAACATAATATCTGCAGGCCGTATCACCAAATCATTGTTATTCTGTAGGTAGGTAGGTAGGTACTAGGCTATTGTCCCTAGGGCCTATACAAGCCTAGCCAAAAATGTACCCTGGCTTTCGCCACCCAAGAAAATTAATTTCCTGTGCCCCTGTCAAGCAGAACCACAAAAGTGATCCCTGGGGTGAATTTCCTATTACCCATCCAATCATCAAGATTTTTCTTGAAGAGTGCTAATGAGGAGCTCTGTTTGACATAGATAGGTAGTCTGTTCCAGAGTATGGGAAGTCTCTGGGACATGAATCTATCCCTCCAGCATGTTCTGTTTATTGTGGTGACAGGGTTTAGGTCCCTAGAGCATGTAGCTCGGAGGGATTGGGATTTCTTTAAGTGGAGCATGTCCAACAGCTCTGAGTTTGACATAGCTTTGTATGTTAGGCAGAGATCGCCTCTGAGTAAGCGATACGCGATGGAGTAAAGCTGGAGTTTTTTTAGACAGTCTGCGTAAGGCATCTGTTTGAGGCCAGTAATCCTTTTTGTGAGGTATTTTTGCGGCCTTTCCAGTTGTTGTAGATGTCTTGTGAGGTACATACCAAAAGGGCCGTTGTACTCTATAATGGGTTTAATGAGTGATGAGTAGAGGGGAACAATGACCTCTTTTTTTCTGAATGAGAAACCATTTGTGATGAGGTGTGCCAGGTAGAAGGATTTCCTGACCACTTTGGAGATGTGATTATCAAAGGAGAGACTACTGTCCATCTGTGTCCCAAGGTCTCTTATCACACTTTCGGTGTTAAGTAGACTACCGCCTATGTGGTAGTTCATGGGTACAGAATTTTTACCAAAGGGGATGACAATGCACTTTTTGGCATTGAGCTTGAGACCATGTCTTTGACACCAGGCATCTGTCTCAGTGAGGCCCTTTTGTAGGATATCCACATCATTAGGAGTTTCAATTATGGCCCCTAGTTTGCAGTCATCTGCAAATGTAGCTAGCCAAAGACCTTCTGTGTTAGCCTGTACTTCAGAGAATTAGATACCAAACAGGAGAGGACCCAGGACTGAACCCTGTGGTACTCAAGTTGTCACTGGTCTGAAGTCTGATTTGGAGTCTGCTACTTTCACAGTGTGGGTTCTTTCAGTAAGCCAGTTGGCAACCCATCTTGTGACATAGGGATTTATACCTAGTTTAGTGAGTTTATCTATGATCCCAGAGTGGGGGATGGTGTCGAATGTCTTGGCGAGATCTAGATAGGCTGTGTTGGCGCTGACTCCTTCCTCTTGTATGCTGCTCTGTATTCATTTCCCTTACAGGTAAAGGAAAACAAAGTTTGTGTTGGAATAAAGGGTAGACAGAAACCACTGTCTGTTGTGGAGCACCATGCTTATTTGCTTCAAAGGAATTATGAACTTGCTCCATGACAGAAAATGTTTTTGGTCTAGCTCCTGCTAAATTCTCTCCCTCCTTTTGCTGTAACTCTGTAGCTTGTGCACAGTCTATCCCCAGAGTAACTGGGGAACCACGTACTATTCCCTGTGATGAAGAAACATCTGTACATAAATCAATAACACCCTCTCTGTCCATCACTCGCAACTCTGTGCAATAAAGCCTCATCCACTCTAGCATTGTTATATGTGACATTTCTAATAGCATTCCTCTCACCTGATTGGTTACTGGGGCCATTTACTGTCATCTGCCTTGGCTCGAAAGTTTAATTAGTTTCAATGAATCTGTGCCAAGAAAAAACATTTCCCAATTGAAAGTCCCTTCTATCTCTTTCTACTTTTTTCATTTTCAGCTTACTTAGCTTTTGTTCATAGGCTGAGATGGAATCCAAGGTCTCAAGGAAATATCTATCCAAGACTGAGACATCAAAGAGGGAAAGTAGTTCACCATAATGCATTTTAAAAGACAAGGAGAGAGACTGTATTTCTCTCGCTGCAGCTGAAATGAGAAGTTTCATGTAACTAATACTGGTATTTAAGTTCACTTTCTGCCATTCTTTTAAGAGTACTGGGTCCCAATTGATGTGCAATGGCATTTTCAGTACTCAAAGTCCTCTAGGGACTATACCTTCCTTTACACATAGCGCCATATGAAATTTCTCATATAGATTTCTTTTTAGTTTAAAAAGTTCGTTTTCTATTTTATGTAGCTTGCTTTTCGGCAGGACTATGTCAATACCTGGAGCTTCACTCTCATTATCATCATACCTGCAGTTAAATAAAGGATTTTCATTGTTGTCCATAACATTCAACATTTTTTTCACATTGCAAGAGTTACCTTGTACTTGACAAATTGAACCTTGAACCGGTTCAATGCTCTCTATCTCATCGGCCATGTTCCAACAAAAGATGGTAGTTAAGCACAATAGTAAAATCAAAAACAGAAAAACAACTACCACCAATTGTAGACTTTTAGGTCCCACTAAACAAAGAAGTCCAAAACTGTATAAAACCAAAAAGGACCCAAAAGAAGCTGTGGATTCCAGTATTCCAGTTTAAAAATCTTTAATGTAGAAAAGGCCACATAAAATCACATTGACATAAGCGCTTTCGTAGGCACATATCCCACTTCATCAGATGCTAATAAAAACCTCCTTTGGGATAGTTGACACACCGTAACTGTACTTTCCCCTTCAGAGAGGACAGGCAAGTATGCAGTGCTCTACACCCATGTGTTATGTCAGCAGCATTACAACTACATGAACTCAGCTGTACATGACAGGAGGGACACAGGCTCATCATGGCTCAGCAAACCTGACTGGTGGACAATTGCCATTAGCAGGCTGTGCAATAACAGGTGGACATTGCTGTGTGACAGTTGGGGTGAGGGTCCCCCCCCCTAACATGGAGGCACAACCTCCTCAGCTAAAAGAAACACATAGTGTTATTGTGATGTTGTGTAGGCATGGTACGTGACAAAATTAGCCACTCACGCAAAGCAGAAGCATAATGCACAGTGTAGTTGCATGTGTAACATCAAAGGACAGGCCCAGATTGTCGTTGACCTGAGATGTAATGATGCCACATATGATAGGTTGCTACTCATACCTAACCTGTACTCCCACACTGTCTGCATCAACTACACTCCCTTGTCCACACC
This sequence comes from Protopterus annectens, assembly GCF_019279795.1. NCBI lineage: Eukaryota > Metazoa > Chordata > Ceratodontiformes > Protopteridae > Protopterus > Protopterus annectens. The sequence goes on from NC_056734.1 coordinate 536,620,224, forward strand.
ACGTGTGTCTCATGACATTCCTACATCAAGTCCCATAATGTCCATATTTCAGAGCAGTTCAAAAGTGGCCTCTCAATGGACCATACACAGCATCTATTGCAAATGCTAACATTCCAGGCTGCATCCCACAAGTGATCTGACAAGGATTACTAACACCAGATGAGTGAACAATGGCAACTGTTCTACCCTTGCACAGAGGTGGTGCATCCACTGACCAACCTAACTTTACACCTCTTTGTCTAAGTTTCCATATCTGTATGCCTGTAGGGGCAACCATCATGGAGCTAATCAGTACACACATATATGTGTATGTGATCTACACACAGTTGACTGTACACAGTTTGGATGTGCGACAGAGGAAGCATGACTGTTACAAGTGGTGGACATTTCTGAGGCAGTCACCAAGGACCTGGGTGAGGGTACATCAGGGCATGCAACTCCCAGACTGAATCAAGCCATTTGACTATATCCACCACTCAGGCAACATTTACAAAGCACCCACTTAGGCATCCATGATATTGTCATTGTAGGGGTGATTAAGTGGCCCACTGATGACACACATACGCAACACAGGGACATTCGCCTCCAATAGCTGATCTGTAAACAGCAGTGCTCAACAGGGTGCAGTCCTGGGTCTTCTACTGCATGGAATCCATGTAACAACAATACACATGATTACTGAATGACTGGCTAACAATGTTAGCTAATGCGTGCAAATTGTGAGCATTCATAGAGTCTCTGTGGTATATCATTATCCTGCAAGAGGGTATTGTGAATACATGCCTGTTGACATACTAATGGCCATAAACTCCAAGCAAATATATATGTAGTATAATTTCCATCAGGTAGACCTATGTACCTGGTAAGTAGCACATCAAATGCAACAAGTGATGTACATACTCAGTGGTGAAAGAACTGGGCATACAGACCTGGCCACACAGGTTTACACCTAATGTGCCTCAAATCACCATGTCTCTAGAGTGGTATGGCAGGGATTGTATGGCATAGCTGTGGTCAAAATCACCAGTAAGTGACATACTCATAACCTCCACATACTCTTACCTTAGTATGCCAATATCTGAGTGCAATGGCCATTTGGTGATGTAACTTTCCAAGCACACAACAGTATGGTCCCTCAAAAGGACACTTCACATCTTCAGTAAGTGTTCAATTGGGATTGTCTGCAATGAGTGTCATTGTTGTCTGTGGCATATAGACTACTCAGAGGTGATCTGTGCCTTGCATACAGGATAATGTGTGACCCTGCTTGATTGCACATTCTGCCTATCTGTAGAAAGTGTAGTAGATGGATGACTCACTGTAAGGACATTAACCTAGTATGTGATGTTAGTACTACATGCTTGTGGGAGAGATTTGTCTAGCAGACTTAAACACGCCTTTGAAATAGAACCCTGCCTAATGGCACACACAGCACCTCAGTACAACTCAGCACATGCCATCTGTATGACTGGCTGGGTGACTGCCATATCAACACAGAGCATCTGCCTGTGTCCCTCTTGGACTGGGGCAATATGTGGTGATCCTGTAACTATAGGAATAAAGATGCATATGATTGTGAG